>NC_030431.2:13363082-13505582 GCF_001660625.3 Ictalurus punctatus | reverse complement strand
TGAATCACTAAATCACATGGGGTGAAACTGAGCACAACAACAAAAAAAATTAGCAGCAACAGAGAACACAAAGTCTGAGATATTCAGAAATGATATGCTTTTAAACTTGGAATGTCAAAGTGTATTAGATTTATTTATAATGAGAAGTGAACTCTAAAGTAAACAGGGTGTAGACAATAAGGCGGCTATTAATAGAAGCAGACCCAGTGCTATTAACATGCAGCACATACAAACATGGCCCAGGCATGCTGTACCTAAAAGTGTCCCTAAAGGAACTCCTTGAGAGAAAGCTGTGCAAAGGGGTCCTGTCCTGGTGGCATGAGAGAACTCTGACTTGAGGGACTAGAGGCAGTTGAGGGCTAGTTCAGAGAGAACGGGAAAGTGAAAAGGGGGTCACACACACACACACAAACACACAGGAGAAAAACCACAGAGCCGGAGTGGATAGAAAATGAAGCTGCAAGTCTTAAGGTCAGAGAAAGGTCTGCTTCTTTAAGTATGCACACTATAGTAGCATACTACAAAGATGAGAAGGTGGCATGATAGCAGCAGGATTAGCATTGTTTTGCTTTTACAGATTGAAATGGAATGCATATCTGTAGCCATATATCAATGCATCCATGCTAGCCTTGTTCAGAAGAGCCCTGTAATGGAACATGCAGAGACATGAGGTTCATTCACTGCTTTCTGAACACAGGTTCAAATGTTCCGAGCTGCTTTTGCTCAATGAATAGGATTCCATTAATTCAGACAGCAGCATCTCTTCAGGGAGATCCAGGTGAAGCGCAGTGTGCTCACGTTTGACAGAGTAGACTGGAGAAATACAGTGAATAATTGGATTTCTACTGTCTACTCTGGGAAACCACATTGGGACTTGACCATAACATTTGTGGCATGGTGCAATGGTTAACAGCTTGGCAGCAAGTCCAAAAGCGGTCATATGTGCTTACCTGCACTCCTGTGATTGAGCCAAAAGGGTTAGGCGGCATCATCACAGGCTGCGTGTACAACATGGTAGGTTGTGTCATCATGGTCACCGGAGCCATCTGAGCTGACTGGACCAACAAACAAGAAAAGAAATATATTTAATATTTTTCTAACGGTGCTTAAACCAAAGTCCTGCTAACTGCTCCCAAAACCAAAGTTTTGATAATGAGCAGCTGTCATTATTATGTTCATGTAAACCACATGAACATAATAATGACAGCTGCTCATTATCATTCTACAGCATGGGTACTTGCGTTTTGTTACTGGTCCTACTTGTCGAAGTATAATTTGAAAGGATTCATAAATAAGACTGTTATTTTTAATAATTACACAAGACACCTCTTGCTCAAACCCCATACCTCGGGTTATGGCTGCATGATTATGGCCAAAATGACAATACTGATTATTTTGATCAATACTGAGATCACGATTATTTATCATGATTATTAATTGATTTTAGTGACAACATATTTTTACTTGTCACAAATCGTGACGGAGCAGAGATAAGGCGGATGCAAGTGCAGGATAACAGTTGTTTATTTGTAGAGACAGGCAGACAGACAAATCCAAAACGTGATCCAAAACGTAATCCATAAACATGCAAGAGGTCAGGCGATTGGCAAACAGGCATACACGGGGCAAGGCAGGAATCTAGGTCGTTACACAAAACAAGACACGAACTAAGGCGAGGGACTGGAAGCGGATAATCCAGCGCGAACTCACTTATGGCTATGGCTACGAACTAAACTAACGCTAAACATTTACTTACTATTACGACTTCTTAATCTTCCGCGTTGTGTGCTGGGAGGCACGCGCTATATATGCCGACATGATCAGTGTCTCAAGTGCTATCAGCTGAGAGCAATTCAGACCCACGTGAAATCCCAGCCAATGACGGAACAGGGAGGAAACATGACAGACATAAACAAAACACACGTGTCCCAATGTCACTCAGGTCAACAGCGGAAAAGCAGGTGCTCGCGCATTCGCGCTTAGAGCACGCTGCTTCAAGGGGGAATCGTGACAGAACCCCCCCCCCCCCCCCCCCCCCCCCCCCCCCACCCCCAAAGGCACTCCTCCCAGAGTGCCATGAGTCATCCCATTTCATTGGCGGCCCCGGCCCCCTGGGCTGAATGTCCCGAGCAGAGCCAGGAAACTGCACAGTGTTCTTGGCGGCGTAGGGAAGCAGAGCGACGACCTCAGCTGGACAGGGAGGCTGAGCGACGACCTCAGCTGGACAGGGAGGCAGAGCAACGACCTCAGCTGGGCATGAGGGCAGAGCAACGACCTCAGCTGGGCATGAGGGCAGAGCGACGACCTCAGCTGGGCATGAGGGCAGAGCGACGACCTCGGCGGAGCAGGGAAACAGAGCACTGTACTCAGCGGAGCAGGGCAACGCCCTCATCGGAGCATGAAGGCAGGGCGATGCCCTCATCGGAGCAGGGAAACAGAGCACTGTACTTGGCGGAGCAGGGAAGCAGGGCGACGTCCTCGTCGGAGCAGGAAGGCAGAGCGACGTCCTCGGCGGAGCAGGAAGGCAGAGCGCTGTACTCCACGGAGCAGGGAAGCAGGGCGACGTCCTCGTCGGCGCCTGAAAGCGGAGCACGTCACCAACTGAACTGGAAGGCAGAGCGAAGTCCCCTGTAAGGCCAGGGAGAGGAGCGTGGGTCTCCTCGAAGCAGAAGAGGGGAACGCTATCTGCCATGGAGCAGGGAGGCTGAGCGACGTCCACAGCTGAACAGGGAGGCTGAGGCTCTGAGGTCACTAGGTGAACCTTGGGCATGGGCGGAGCTTGGCTGGGCATGTCAGCAGACTGTGGCGTGGGCGGAGCTTGGCTGGGCGTGTCGGCAGACTGTGGCACGGGCGGAGCTTGGCTGGGCGTGTCAGTGGGCTGAACTTGGGTGACTGGGTCGGTAGGCTTGGGCGTGAGCAGCATTTGGTCATTAGGCTGAGATATTAGCAGAGCTTGGGAAACTGGATCAGCAGGCTTGAACGTGAGCTCAGGGACTGGAGGCTTGGCTTGGGCCTCAGGGACTGGAGGCTTGGCTTGGGCCTCAGGGACTGGAGGCTTGGCTTGGGCCTCAGGGCCTGGAGGCTTGGCTTGGGCCTCAGGGACTGGAGGCTTGGCTTGGGCCTCAGGGCCTGGAGGCTTGGCTTGGGCCTCAGGGACTGGAGGCTTGGCTTGGGCCTCAGGGACTGGAGGCTTGGCTTGGGCCTCAGGGAATGGAGGCTTGGCTTGGGCCTCGGGGACTGGAGGCTTGGCTTGGGCCTCGGGGACTGGAGGCTTGGCTTGGGCCTCGGGGCCTGGAGGCTTGGCTTGGGCCTCAGGGACTGGAGGCTTGGCTTGGGCCTCAGGGCCTGGAGGCTTGGCTTGGGCCTCAGGGACTGGAGGCTTGGCTTGGGCCTCAGGGACTGGAGGCTTGGCTTGGGCCTCAGGGCCTGGAGGCTTGGCTTGGGCCTCAGGGACTGGAGGCTTGGCTTGGGCCTCAGGGACTGGAGGCTTGGCTTGGGCCTCAGGGCCTGGAGGCTTGGCTTGGGCCTCAGGGACTGGAGGCTTGGCTTGGGCCTCAGGGACTGGAGGCTTGGCTTGGGCCTCAGGGACTGGAGGCTTGGCTTGGGCCTCAGGGACTGGAGGCTTGGCTTGGGCGTCAGGGACTGGAGGCTTGACTTGGATTTCAGAGTTGAGCTCTGCATGAAGTTGCCTGTAGTAGTGGGTAAAACGGCAGGGCAGGTTCACCTTCCAGACTTACCCCCCTGAGAAGTTGTTCTAGCTCCTCCTTCGCCTCCGCACTCCCGAATCGCATCATGAATTCCCCCACAAACTGTTCTACACTGTCCAGATTCCTACAGTGCTTATCCAGTTTGAGCTGCACCCATTGACGGGCTGGTCCAAAGAACCAGGACCACATGAATCGGAGCCAGTGCTTCTCCTCTGGCTTAGCGTCTGACAGGCTGGAGAAATAGAATTGACAATCTACCAGGAAATACTTTGGGGCACCGAAAAATCCGTCAAATGGATCAGGAAGCTCCATAATTGTCCATTGTGGGAATAGGACTGAGCCCATTGCAGGGACGGTTGGCGTTGACTTCCGGGTTCTGCGTCTCCTCCGTTCTCCTGCTGCATCCATGCTTCAGCGGAAGATTCTGTCACGAATCGTGACGGAGCAGAGATAAGGCGGATGCAAGTGCAGGATAACAGTTGTTTATTTGTAGAGACAGGCAGGCAGACAAATCCAAAACGTGATCCAAAACGTAATCCATAAACATGCAAGAGGTCAGGCGATTGGCAAACAGGCATACACGGGGCAAGGCAGGAATCTAGGTTGTTACACAAAACAAGACACGAACTAAGGCGAGGGACTGGAAGCGGATAATCCAGCGCGAACTCGGCTATGGCTATGGCTATGGCTATGGCTATGGCTATGGCTAAACATTTACTTACTATTACGACTTCTTAATCTTCCGTGTTGTGTGCTGGGAGGCACGCGCTATATATGCCGACATGATCAGCGTCTCAACTGCTATCAGCTGAGAGCAATTCAGACCCACGTGAATTCCCAGCCAATGACGGAACAGGGAGGAGACATGACAGACATAAACAAAACACACGTGTCCCAATGTCACTACGGTCAACAGCGGAAAAGCAGGTGCTCGCGCATTCGCTCTTAGAGCATGCTGCTTCAAGGGGGAATCGTGACATTACTGCACTTTCACATTTAAATAAACAGACCACTACTTTCAGGTCCATGTTGTGCTGCATTCCTGCTAATGCACAAATCTTTGCATCAAATTAGACTGGTTCTTAAAGTGCATCATCTTGTAGAAGCAAATTATAAATAAAATTGTACCCAAATTATAGGATAAGTAAAAATAAAAATGCCATCATGCAAATGAAAATATGCAAGCAAATGAAAACAATTCAGGCCAATGCAGAAAAAACAGTAACAGTGATTACAGGAGGAGAGACGCAGCCAAATTTTGTATCGGAACCCGGGAGTTAGCATCACACTGGTTCCCTCGACAAAAACCCAATAGGATTTTCACATAGACTTTGGAATTATTGCAAAAAATAAGGTCTGTGCTCAACAAAAGTTTACAACACTAACATGTTTTGTCCAGCAACATAATTTTCACAAATGAACACAACTTTTATGAAGTTTGAAGCCTAAATACAATCGTCAAAAATAAAAAGATAACCGTATGCTATAAAACGAACTATACCACGGTCGCTTGACTTCGTCACCACCACCAAGCTTTCGACAACTTTTCCAAACTTGATTTAAATCATTTTCCATAATACGGATTTACTCTGTGGATGAATGTTCCTAAAACTTTTTTTTTTTTTTGGGGGGGGGGGGGGGGGGGGGGTATTGTGAGAACCAGTTTCAGGGCTCTGTGGTAACAATTTATATAGTTACAAAAATTTAGGAGCACAGTAAAAAATTATGGAGCACGGTTGAACTTTAGGTTGTTTTTTTGTTTTTTTAAGAGATGGTAACATTAATGTGCCACAATATGTAAATTGAGCTTGTAAATTATGACAGAATTTAGGAACATAGTGTGAGCCATGACCCATTAATTTACCTTCTGATAAACTAAATGTAATATTTTCATTTAATTTTACAGGCTGTATGCAAAAAATAACCATTAACCTGTTCCCTTTCAAAGGGAACTCGACGTTGCGTTTAGCATAACAGTATGGGAGCGCCATGACCGTATCTGATGTTTGTGTAAAATCATGCCTCTTGAACCTCAGAAAAGTATGCTTTCTCCAGTGCAGTGGACAACTTTTCTAGGGGTTATAAGGATTCTACTATGATGAGCGCATTTCTATCCCCAATATGCGTAGGGTCAATCCTATCAACACTGAGCAAGATAAAGCTGGATCTTGGATTCCCCTCCAGTCTCTATGGGAGACTGTTGGAGCTTATGGGCAGCCAACGTTATACTATTGGGTCTATTGCACAGGAGACCATTTCACTGGTGGCTGAGAAGTTGAGAGTAATCAGTGTCACGTGGCCTACGTGCACTGAGAATTTGAGTGTCCCCAGTTTCTAGCCTTGGGTCACACTCTAGGGGTGTCTCCTTAGCGCAAGGTGGTAATGACAGACACTCCCTCACAGGCTGGAGCGTGGTCTTAGACAGCTGTCCAGCTCACGGTCTCTGGAGTGGCCCTCATCTGGAGCGGCATATAAATTGCCAAGAAATGTGGGCCATATTTCTAGCACTGAAATTCCTTCTTCCTCAATTGAGAGGTCACCATATGTTTACAGACAACACAGCAGTGGTCTCATATATTGACCACCAAACAGGATTATGTCCGCGCCCCCTGTTCAGGCAGGCGCAACTAATTCTTTTCTGGGCAGAGGGAAAGTTTTGTCAGTGAGTGCAATGTACATTCTGGGCAACTGGAATGTGGGGGCAGACATCCTGTTGAGGCAGGGGCTGAGGCCCAGGGATTGGTGACTCCATCCACAGGTGGTGGAGTCCATATGGCGGAGGTTTGGCCAAGTGGGACTGCATGTGTTCACCTTCGAGGTTGACAACACACTGTGGTTCGCCCTCACGCCTCCCGCACAATTAGGGCTGGACGCCATGGTGCACATGTGGCCGAGGTCACATCTGTACGTTTTCCCCCAGATTGCTCTGCTCCCACAAGTTCTAGCGAGAGTTCGCCAAGACAGTCTATGTCTGCTGCTAGTAGCACCTTATTGGCCAGCTCGAATATGTTCTCAGACATAATATCCCTGCTAGATGGCTCTCCTTGGGAGAGTCCCATCTGCAGGGATCCACTGTAGACCCAGTGAACTGTGCAATAGCTACAGTCCTGGAGTTCTTACAAGAACGTTTCTCAGCGGGGTGGGCTCCTACTAAAATCAGGGTTTACGTGGCCGCCATTTTGGCCAGCCACACCAGTGTTGATGGAGCCTCTGTGGGGCAACATCCTCTAACTTTGAGGTTTATGTATGGTGTCAGGCGGCTGAGGCCCATCTGCAGGCCGCGCATACCCTGGGATCTTTCTGTGTTCCTGGAAGGTCTGTCAGAGACCACATTTGAGCCCTTAGAGTCAGCCTCTGAGAAGCTTCTGACTCTAAAGGTAGCTCTTCTGCTGGCCCTGACATCGCTCATGCGAGTAGGAGATCTACAAGCTCTCTCTGTTGCCCCTTCCTGCCTTGACTTTGCCCCCGGATTAGCCAAGGCCTTCCTGTATCCTAGGCCAGATTATATTCCTGGTGTTGCAGACTTTCTGCCCTCCTCTGTTCCTCACACCGGAACAAGAGAGGATGCACCTGCTGTTTCCAGTAAGGGCTCTATGTACTTACATCCATCGCTCTGGCCAGTGGCATAAGTCAGAGCAGCAGCTGGTCTGCTTTGGCAGCAACAGTAGAGGTGATACTGTGTCAAAGCAGCGCATCTCTAATTGGATAGTGGAAGCAATCTCTATTGCTTATGAGGTGCAAAGTCTCGCTACGCCTCTGGGCATAAGGGCTCATTCCACTAGGGCGGTCGCCTCCTCGAAGGCCAAAGGGGTATCCTTACAGGATGTGTGTGCTGCTGCAGGGTGGTCTACGCCACACACATTCATTTGTTATTACAGCCTGGATATTCCTTCCACCCCGGGCTCGAGTGTCTGGCAGTGACCCTCGGGCTTGGGTCTTTTTGAACAGGCCATACCCTCAGTATGACTGAGTGGGTATTCTCGTTCCCATACTGTTATGCTAAATGCAACGTCGAGTTCCCTTTGAAAAGGAACGTTTGGGTTATGTATGTAACCCTGTTCCCTGAGAAGGGAACGAGACGTTGCGTAGTTTTGTCATACCAGGGCAGGCCTGTGAATTGCGTCGTCGCTTCAGATAATACAGGCTGACAGCACGGTTCACAGGTGCCATATATATATATATATATATATATATATATATATATATATATATATATATATATATATATATATCACGCGGCGCGCTTAATTGCCACGTCACCTGATCATGGCAGGCCTATAAATAGAGGCATGATTTTACACAAGCTTCAGATACCAGTCGTGCGCAAGGGTGCTCCGATACTGTTATGCTAAACGCAACGTCTTGTTCCCTTCTCAGGGAACAGGGTTACATGCGTAACCCAGACGTTCCACCTTGTAAACAAATACAATAAACCTCAATGTTCAGTATTGTGTATATATCTGAATAATCTCATATAGGATGTGATTGGTTGAGTTCATTTACCTGTCAGATGCACAGCACTTTAGTTTAATGGTATTCATTAGGGATGCACCGATCAGGATTTTTACGACCCAGACCGATAACAATCTTTTTTTGTTTAAGCTTTAATTAGGAGGTCTATCATAAACAGTTAAATGTAAGGTCTTTGCTCATGGTCACTGTTAATTGAGTTAAAATAACAGCAATGAGAAATACTGTTGGCTAATTGATAAATAAAGAGCATAAAATATTTATTTTTAAATATCTTAAACAATAAAGAGTTCTAATTAAAAGTAGACTAACACGAAAATTATCCATATTAGGAAAAAAGCTAATAGCCTTCTAAGGAAATAGAGAACTAAGCTTAATGTCAAATTGATATTAAATGCAACCCATAGTAATAAAGCATTATTTCATTTCTCATTTTATTTATATTTTATGAAGTTTTTACAATATCTATTTTTTTATATTAAATTATTTATTTATACACAAACACATTTTCTGTCTTTACATTTTAGTAGTTTTATTTTTGTTTGTTTATCAGTTGTTCCTTTTAGATCCGTTCTCCCAGTACAGTGTTGCTGTCTGCTAAATTATATTGTGTTTTGGGAAAGATTAAATCAAAACATGGAAACTGGAGTCGACTTTTCTAGTGATATCTGGCAACCGTGACCTTAAATTAAGTGAATGTGCTGTGTATTAGAGTTGGTGAAGGGAGAGCAGCAGTGTACTGTATGTTTACAGACTGAACAGTTGCTACTTTTGATTATTATTGGTGAGGAATTTTTTTAATAAAGAAGTTTGAATTAAACCCACCTTGTAGCGTTAGCATTATTATTAATTTACTCCGCCCGACGCCGCTGTGTCTACATGAGCATGTCACAAGTTCAGGTAATTTTGCAGGATCAATAAAAGATGGCGGTTTGTGAGATCGGAAATTTGAAGCAGATGATGTTGTGTTACTCTTTTCATCATAATGGCTTCTTTGCAGTATTTACACACTTGTTTGATTGACTGAAGCGATGAAAAGCAGTGTGAAAGTAACTGTTGCACGGTGTAGATGCATTTTGGACTTCTTGTAGTTTTCATTCGGATTGTATTATACAACTCCGAACAAGTCACTCGCACTGGTACGCCTAAATATTTATTCACAGTTGGACAAAGTACTTTTCAGTCGTAAATGTAAGTGAAATGGTCGCACTGTAGAGCCCTGAGTTTATCTGCAAACTTTTTTTCCTGTTCGGCGGGATGACATTTAATGTCCCCAACAACCTCTGTTGTGCCATTTAGCAACTTGTTAATGTCTCGCACAAAACGCTGGAACACGAAGTGAAGCCGAGAGCTCGAGCGCAAAAATGCTCTCCTTTCCAGATTTTGGCATTACAAAATGATGTCATCCCTGCGCCACTCTATGGTGATTGGCTGTGAGTTTAGGAAGCGCTTAATTTGATCTGCAGCGGAGTTTTCTATGAGTGGAGGACAAACTTTAAACGTCAATATCGCAGTTGATCATGTTCAAGTTATCGTCGGCAGTCAAAATCGTAATCGTGATCGATATTCGATTAGTTGTGCAGCCCTAGTCTCAGATACGTGTAAAATGCCTACACTGCATCTCAAACTGTTTACTATGCTGTACATAAGGAATAAAACACTATGGTGAGTGCTGTTATTGGAAAATAATTAACAGGGTAGTGTGATGTGCCCCTACGTGTCCTGAAGTTTATTATTTTACAATAAGAACACGTCCCCAAGTATTTTATTACTCTTTTATAACAACTTTACAGCGACTACTTTTTCTGTGATAAATTAAAGAATGACATCATAATTTTTTTTTTTTTTTTTTTACCAGCTTATAGTTATATTTACTATTGCGAAGCAAGGTAGTTCCTGTTAGTTCCTCTCTCAAAGTTAAAAGACGAAAAAAATGCAGCTTGTCATGTTACCAATAAATTGCAAAGGGCAATGTTCTTCCATCCTTAGCCTTTTTAGTCATAAAGTAAAGTAATTAAAGTAACAGCTTTATGCTGACACTGGAGACTCCTTTCATAAATGTTAAATAAATGTCTGCTCACAGAAAACATATCAACATGTATCCGTTTTTCTCTATTAGATAAAATGTTTTTAAAATCAGTTTAATATTAGATTTGGATTACATGGAATGCCCATCACACAAGTGTCTGTCTAAGGCGTTACTACAGAAATGATCAATCATTAGAATCAGTGCATTAATATCAATTTTAGCTGCCAAAGTTTCCAAAATTCTGCATTTAATGTTTAGTGCATTAGAACAAACTAAACACTAAAATGATACAAAACACAAAGCCATTTAAGATGCAGCACTAGATTTGTCTCCAAGATGAGCAGAGGTGAGAGCATTTCAAATTCAGTATCAGAGAATTTATTTTTGTTTATAAAGTCCAAGTAAATCTTGGGTTATAAAACAATATTGTGATATTGTGAAAAGTTTAGGCGATCATCAAGCTTAATATTGAAAGTTGCCTAGATGCAAAAACTACTGCGCAAAACCTGGACTAAGATTTCAACTCAAACTCTAACAGCATGTACCTGTTGTTTGAAGTAACGTCTCTCCTCTTCATCAATGAGCACCAGATTGAGGTAATAGCGAACAGAGAACTTTTTGTTGATGTCTCTCATTGTGGGAGTCATTTCATAGCCAGCCAAGAAGAGTCGAATTGGGATTGATTCACCTGAACATTTGAAGGGAGAGAAAGAGAAACTGTCAGATACTTTTATAGCGTAAATACTGATGTATTAAATTCCAAAAGTGGTATGTTTTTTCAAATACACTGATGTCATATTATTTTCATGTTACTAGACAGTGTCACTTTGTATTTTAATTTGTAATTATTTTCTGGAGGTTTAACTGTCCATCATCTTACACCCTGACATATTACTTGATGATTTAAGTAAAATTAAGAGTCTAAATTTGTATACTGACAATCTGGAAACTGTATACACAAACACATGCAATCAGTTAACCATGCAGCTAAGAAATGTAATAAAATGTTGCACACAACTTTATTAAGGGCAAAAGATTACTAGTAACATTAAAATTAACTGCAATACTGGCAACAAACATTTCCAAATTTGAGAAGGATTCAGCTTTGCCCACTGCTCTGTACCTCTGACGGGTGCTCCATCCATGATTTCATACTTTGCAATGGTGTCATTTTCATGGTAAACATTGGGCCCAGTTCCTGTCGTCTCCCTCTTAATGATGTCTATTTCCATATGCTTGATTTTAATCCGCACCAAAAGGAAATAGATTTTCCCAACTATCACGTCCTTGAGATGGTACCTAAAAGACAAGCAGGAATGTGTGCAATGACTCAGAACATGTGTAATTACTTACTGTTCATGGTGAAACATGTATTGGTATTGATATTCATCTGTAATCTGCATATCCATCCATCCATCTTCTATACCACTTATCCTTCTTCAGGGTCACGGGGAACCTGGAGCCTATCCCAGGGAGCATCGGGCACAAGGCAGGGTACACCCTGGACAGGGTGCCAATCCATCGCAGGGCTAATCTGCATATTTTTTGTTTTTCAGATTTAGAAGCAAACACTCGAGTATATAATCTTAACCAGAATGTTAAACATGCGGTGTGATAATGGTTCTCATCTAACACACCATCAAATTAATTAGGAATCTGTGTTCTAAATTAAAATTGTCTTGTAGACAGTAATTGAATTGACACATTTGAAAAAGAGCTAGTCTCTCTTGCTCCACTAGGGGGCAAAGGAGAGCACTAAACTAAAAAAAAAAAAAAAAAAAAGGAGGGGGGGGGGTCTAATCTAGGGATTTCACAGCAGTGAGGGTGAATATTTATGCAATCATAACTGATTTTTTTTTTTTCATAAATAATTTTGCAAACTATTGATTTCAGCCCCAGATACACTTTTCTATTATTATAGGCTATTTTATGAAGATTCATGGATTATGATATAAAACCAATTAAGAATAGTTCAGTTCCAGACTGGATCACTGGAAAATGTGGGGAAGGGGGATGAATACTTATGCAAGGTATTGTATATATTTTGCAGGTTTTTTTTGTATTGAATGCAATGTTTTATTGTGTTCTGTTGATGATGTATGCACAACATACAATCCAGAATGTACCTTTCAGTTAAATGGCAATAAAATTAACACATTTAAGAAGAGTTGTTGATATGTTATTGGTCAGTAAACTAACCTGGCTCACTTGTGATTGGATTAAGTGGCCCTAAAATTTGACAACCTTGCTTTTTACAATTGTTACAAAATTCATTTTAGTACATGTCCACAATCTGGTACAAGTCAGATGTTGCACATTACAGTAAGTCGTCTATATATTTACTGTTGACTGACATTTTTTGTAGATCTGGGCATCAGTTTAAAGACATTACATATTTTAATTAACACATTAAGTAACCCGACTGTCTATGTCCTTTCCCCTTCAGTACATTGGCTTTATGGTGAATTTTATTCACATTTGGTCTAAGCAGAAAAGTAGTTTTACGTATATATTGTAACAAGGGGTCACAAATAGTAAACACTATAGCTAAACTGTAGATGTTGTGATGGTACTGTGGACCCTCTAAATTACAAACTCACTCTAACTCTAATTAGAAGAACATTAGAGGAACAGTATATAGGCCTAATAGCTCAACAGTGAGCTTAGCGTTTTGCAGGAGATCATATTACAGAGACGTTGTTTCCCCCAATATAGTATATAGCTCACTTTTTTTTGATTCCATGATTCACAAATTTAGAAACTTACTTGGATTTGTTGTAGTCAAACTCAATGTGTAGGCAGCCCTCAATCCCCACTTCCATCTTAATAGAGGAGTTCAGCTCTGGATATGTGCTGAGTGTGTGCACAACAATGTCTATCTCTTTGCTGATGTAATTTAGCCTTCTGCTGACAGTAGCTTGTAGAAAATAGCTTTGAAATAAAAATATGTTTTAAAAATTCAGTTGAAGTATATGATTAAAATTAGCAGTTAGATAAAATCATAGCTACATCATTACTTGGTAAATGGCGCACTTACATAGCACTTTACACTGTGTCTCATTCACCCACTCACACACACCAGTGGTAGCAGAGCTGCCATGCAATGTGCAAACTTGCCATCAGGAACAACTTGGGTTTCAGTGTCTTGCCCAAGGACACTTCGGCATGTGAAGTCATGTGGGCCAGGAATCGAACCGCCAGCCCTACGATTAGTGGACAACCCACTCTACCACCTGCGACACAGCCACCACATTACTTAAACTATGCAAATGGAATACTTCAACATGACTAATCCTTTTATGAGTCTGGTGTTTATCCATGATGGACACATTCTGTAAATACTATTTCAGGAGCATACCGGAGTTTGACGTTCTGGCCCGTGTAAGATTCATAAGGCTTCTCAACATGCGTGAACTAAAAGTCAAGCATCTGAAACTGGCTCATCTCACCCGGCCGAGCCAGGTCCTTCACCAGCGATACAAACTCATGATGGTTCCTGCTGTCATAGTCCAACTCTGAAAACACAAAGTAGGGAGAAAAGGAAAAAGGGATAATGCGTCACTAATAATTAGCGAATTATGCATGTGTTCCAGCCATCCATCCATCTTCTATACCACTTAATCCGTTTCAGGGTCACAGGGAAACCTGGAGCCTATCCCAGGGAGCATCAGGCACAAGGCAGGGTACACTCTGGACAGGGTGACAATCCATCACAGGGCACACAATCACACACACACCCATGCCAATCAGCCTGGGGAGAACATGCAAACTCTGCACACACAGGGCCACAGTGGGAATCAAACCCCCACCTCTGGAGGTGTGAGGCAAACATGTTAACCACTAAGCCACCATGTGCCCACTTTTCCACTGCTGGTGTTTATTGCCAAAAAGCTCCATTTTGGTTTCATCTGACCATAGAACCCAATCCCATTTGAAGTTCCAGTGGTGTCTGGCAAACTGGCAAACTGAAGCTGCTTGAGTTTGTTTTTGGATGAGAGTAGAGGCTTTGTTCTTGAAACTCTTCCATACAATTTGTGGTGATGTTGGTGACTTCGGATTGTAGTTCTGGAGACTTTCTGACCCCAAGACTCAACTAATTTCTGCAATTCTCCACATGTGATACTTGGAGATAAATTGGCCACTCGAACCATCCTCTTCACAGTGCGTTGAGACAATATAGAAACACGTCCTCTTCCAGATTGATTCATAACATTTCCAGTTGACTGGAATCTCTTAATTGGGCATTTTTTAATGCTTTTGCTATTTTCTTATAGTTACTTCCCATTTTGTGATGCTCAACAACCTTTTGCTGCACATCACAGCTATATTCCTTGGTCTTACCCATTGTGATGGATGACTAAAGGGAATTTGGCCTACGAGTTCTCATGTTTCAGATGTATCTCAAAAAATTTGAATATCGTGGAAAAGTACATTTCTTTCCGTAATTTAATTCAAAAAGTGGAACTTTCATATATTCCAGATTCATTATACAAAGTGAAATGTTTCAAGCCTTTTTTTGTTTTAATCTTGATGATTATGGCTTATAGCTCATGGAAATCAAAAATCCAGTATCGCAAAATATTAGAGTAAAGAATTTTATTTTTTTTTCACGATATTCAAATTTTTTTTTAGATGCACCTGTATACCCCTGTGAAATGGGAAGTCATGGTTGAACAATTTCCTGTTCCTAGTCACCCAGGTGTGCTAAAAACATGACTTTTTTTTTTTTTTTTTTTTTTTTAAAGAAAATGTTAAACAAAGACAATTTTTCACAGCCTTCTTTGCTCATATTTACCAAGGGTCCCAATATTACTGGCAGGCACTGTAAAATTATTGACTGTATCCCATATGTAGGATACTTAAATTTGTGAGCCTTCTTTTTCTCCAACCATCAGTGGAAACAATCATAAAACCATGGCTGGCCAGACATTATTAAGGTAGAGTGCTGTGCTGGTATATGTGTGTTAGAGAAAGCAACTTTGTTAGGATTTTTAAACACTGTGCACACTTACAGCCACTTTATTCGACACACCTACCCTGTTCGTGTACAGTTGAAGTACCACACTTATCTTTCTCCATATGCAGTGTGTCAGTTTCTGATTGAAGGCTGTTGCTGGCTGGATATGTATGGCTAATTAATTATTCTCAACTCGGCAGTCATAGTGGGGTGTTTAAAAATCCAAGGAACACTGCTGTGTCTTACACACTCATACTAGCACTGTCACTGCTGAGCTGAAAAAGGTACCTCATCCTGTTATTGGGCCAGTCCATCTCAAGTGGTCCAATATAGGTTGCGTGACAAATGTTTAATAATAATAAAAAAAAAAAAAGGGTGATTACCTCTGTGAATTGGCATTGCAAAACCACCATTTTTTATTTTAAACTTGGTTTAACGTTGACGGCCAGCCGTTTATGGAAACCTCAATATCTTGGCTCAGGAGGTCCTAGCTCCTTGGAAAAAACTGACCTCTAGAGCACATGACAAGGTATATTTTCTTGTATTCTTGTTCCTTATTCTTAGAACTTAGGTCCAAATGTAATGCTCAAAATTGCGAGCAGTTCCACTTTTGGGGTCAATTTATAATGGCAAGCGTTCTTTAAAATTTTTTTTTTTTAATTCCTCTCCCTTTGGGTTGAATATCTCTGGTGAGGGACCGGATACAAACCTGAACTTTTCACAGAAATAAGTCCTTTTTAGTAGCATGCTAATACTGCATTGTAACCAGTGGAAACTGCATTTTGAGATTCCACTGGTTACACAGCTAGGGCTAGTAGAAATCTGTGGAAAAGACTACTTTATTCATGCAGTTTAAGAAATCAACAGATGTAATAAGCATAACAAATAATAAAAAATTAACACTATTTTACATTAATTGTGTTTATGATTGACATACAATACCTTATGCTTGTCAGTGAGGTCTATAATGTTACTACATTGGATACTGGCAACGGTAAAGCATGATCTATCACAGGGTATAGGTTCAAATCTGCAGAATTTAGCTATGTGCATGTACCTTGTACAGTAATGTACTCTAGAGACCAATTTTGGTTCCAAGGAGCTAGGACCATATGAGCCGAGACACTGAGGTTTCAGTAAACAGGCGTATGACGAAAATGTGTTGTGTGCCATGACAAAAAGATGGCCGTCATAGTTAAACCAAGTAAAATAAATCAATAAAAACTGGTGGGTTTTCAATGCTAATAATACATAAATGTAATCACTCAAAAAAAAAAAATAAAAAAAAAAACTTAAAAAAAAAAAAAAAACTTTACAATGATTGAAACACTTGAGATGGACTGAATATTATTGTTGTGTCTTTATGTTAGACTACAACTTAAGAAAAATAAAGGAGACACTCGGAGGTAAAGTTAACTCATGTATTAACCAGAGAAAGAGCAAGCAACATAACAATGCGCATGGCTAATTACCAATCAGAAATCAATGCTAAGGGAAGTGATTCCACTTAAAGAAATAGATCCACTCTATACACTACACTCCTACCCTTTTAGATGTATGCAATGCATATGAATAGAAAATAAAACATTATAATTCGCTCTCTGCAAATCTTGTTTTTAAACAGTCTATGACTATAACTATAACAGTCTATGATACAAACTATAACTACTACGGTTATAACTATAAAACCAAGTCAGTTCTTTACAGATCCAGTCTTTTGGGTGGCGCCCTGTTCCTTTCAGGGTATCGCCTCTGTATCTGTGGAGTAACATGAGGGTTCTTTTCAAGGGAGACTGTTTCTGTTGCAGGTGTCATACATTTGTTAATGTCATGATCAGAATCAAGTGAAGTCTGGTGGACACACTGTGTCTGGTTTATTGAATGCAGACTGTTCAGGGGTGTTCTTTGGCTGAGCATCCAGTATTTGATCAAAGTGACGTCTCCACGTATGCTCTCCAATCAGTGGTCCAGCTCTCATGGCTATCTGCCCAGGTGTCCACTTGTTCTCTCGATAATCACGCGCTAAAACTTGCTGTCCAACATCAAAACTCCTTGCTGCTTTACTCGTCAACTTGCTGAACTGTTTATTCTGCACTTCCCGCCGCAAGTTAGGTATTAGAAGGTCAAAGCAAGATCTCAGTTGTCTGTTCATGAATAGCAGTGCAGGCATCTGGTTTGTTGTTGCATGCACAGAGGTATACAAAAAGGAATTTGTCCACCTTATGTTGCAGAGGAATGTCCTCTTTCTCCATGGCTTTAATGGACTTTTTGAATGTTTGGACAAACTGTTCAGCTAACCCATTTGTAGCTGGGTGGTGTGGCACTGACTTGAAGTGTTTAATGCCATTTCTCTTCAAGAAAAGTCTGAATTCGTCTGAAGTACACTGTGGTCCGTTGTCAATCACAATAAGCTCAGGTAGGCTGTTTCTGGAGAAGATACTCCTCAAAACAGAAATAGTCTTTTCTGAGGTGGTAGATTTCATTGGAATGACCTCGGGCCACTTTGAATGAGCGTCCACAGCAATTAGAAACATGGAATTCATGAATGGCCCAGCAAAGTCAATATGCACCCTTTGCCATGGTGTAGATGGCCACTCCCACGGATGTAAGGGTGCCTGAGAGGGTACATTTTCAATGATATGATATCCTGAACAGGATTTTGTGAGATCCTCGATCTGTCTATCTATTCCCGGCCACCACACGTAGCTACGAGTGAGGCTTTTCATCTTGACTGTACCCAGGTGACCCTCATGCAAGTTCTCCAACACTCTAGTACAGAGCTTAGCGAAAACTATAACACAAGAGCCACACATCATAGTCCCTTGGCACACAGACAGTTGCTCACATTTCACTGAAAACTCTGGGAACATAACATTTCCATGAGCTGGCCAACCCTGTATGGTGACGTCATACACTTTTGACAGTGTCAGGTCATTCTGTGTTTCTTTTCGTATCTCTGCTTTGTTACCGGCAGCTGGTCCACCAGTGCTGTATGGAACAATTCCTCTGGATATGAGTGGAAGGCTTTTCTTCCTCAGTTGTAGACAGTGGAAGGCGTGACAAAGCATCAGCGTTACTGTGCATCTTGGTACCTTTAAACTCTATGTCATAAGAATGGGCTCCCAAGAAAAGTGCCCAATGTTGTAACCGTGTGGCTGACATCACTGGAATTCCCTTCCTGGGGTTGAAGATGGACACAAGGGGCTGGTAGTCTGTCACTAAGATGGACTTTTGGCCATAAAGGTAGTGATGGAACTTCTTTATGCCCCATACTAGACTAAGGGCCTCTCGATTGATCTGTGCATAATTGCGTTCTGCACTCGTCAGTGATCTTGAAGCGAACGCAATCGGACACTCAGATCCATTGTCCATAGTGTGTGATAAAACGGCACCAATGCCATATGGAGACGCATCACATGCCAGTCTGATGGGTCATGATGGATCTTAGTGGGTAAGGAGTTCAACTGAGTTTATCAGTCTTTTTGTCTCTTTGAATGCTTTCTCACATTTTTCTGACCACTCCCATTTTGTTGCTGTCTGTAACAGTGCATTAAGTGGGTACAACATTGTAGCAAGATTTGGGAGAAATTTGTGATAATAGTTTACAAGGCCCAAATATGATCTAAGTTGTGACACGTTTTCCGGTCTAGGTGCCTGCAGCACAACTTCAACTTTCTCCTGTGATTTGTGTAAGCCATGTTTGTCAATGACATGTCCACAATATGAGATTTCACTCTTGAAAAACTCATACTTCTCTTTCTTTGCCGATAGGCCATATTCGTTTAGCCGGGTAAGCACTTTGCTGAGGTTTTGGAGATGTTCTTAATCATTCTTGACTGTCACTATTATGTCATCAAGATAACACTGTGTCCGTGGTATATCTTGAAGAACCTGATCCATTGCTCTTTGCCAAATGGCTGGAGCCAATGCCACACCGAACACAAGACGATTATACTGGTACAGTCCCTTATGAGTGTTGATGGTTAGGTACTTCCTGCTTGACTCCTCAACTTCCATTTGAAGATATGCCTGTGACAAGTCAACCTTTGAAAACTTCTCCCCTCCTGCCAGAGATGAGAAAATATCTTCAATTTGTGGCAGCGGGTACTGTACAGGGTGCAGTACAGGGTTAATGCTCACTTTGAAGTCCCCGCATATGTGAACACCTCCACCTTTCCCTTTCTTGATTATCAGCACGATGGGTGTAGCCCAATCACTCCAGTCAACCTTGGAGAGAATGGAAGATGCCTCCAAGCTTTGAAGTTCAGCATCTACTTTAGGACGTAGTGCATAGGGCACTGGATGTGCTTTATGAAATCTTGCCGTCGCTGTTTCATTTAATTTCGCCTTCATGCCTTTAAATTTATCAATGCCCTTTTCAAACACTTTTGCATTAGCATTCAGGAGCTGTGACAGTCTTTGGTTAGAGCTACAGTTTATGCTGTTAAGACCTGTTGATGATATGTTGAGGGCTTTGATGGTATACCAGTCGAGCTGGATTTTTCTCAACCACTCCCGTCCAAAAAGAGCTGGCCCTCCACTTTTCAACACATAAAGCTCCAGCTGCTGTGTTTTGCCACCATATGTGACATCTACCTTCAGTTTGCCTTTAGGAGACACCTTTTAGCCTGTGTATGTCTTTAACATGACTGAGGTCTTTTCTAACGGTAGCTTGAACAACAGTCTGTTGTAGACAGCTTCAGAAATTACAGACAAAGCTGAGCCTGTATCCAGCTCCATTTTGTTTACACCAGACACATTTGCTGTTATCCATATTATTTTCCTGTCCGTTTCAGTCATGCTATGCAATTCTAGGCATGACAGATCATCTTCGTCAGAGCCTATGCTCTCTGATATGTTTTCACATTCAGACACTTTGTGCACTTGTTTACTTTTGTATTTGAAACCTTTGTCTTTACCTGGTTTTCCTTCTTGGCCGTGTTTTTTGTCTGTTTTGCACACTCGTTCTATGTGGCCTTGTCTGTGACACTTTCTACAGACTTTTTCCTTGAACCAACAATCATTTGCATCATGAGAGGATTTACCACATCTATAACATTTCTGCCTTTTTGCACCACTTAGGGACATTTTGTGCATTTCATTTTCTACACTCTTCTTTTGTAGCTCCGATGCATCCTTGGCTACTGTTACCATTGAAATGGCAATGGCCAGTGCTTTTTCCAAGTCCAAGTCTTTTTCTGACAATAGCCTCTTCTGTGTGCTCGAACAATGCATGCCACATACCAGTCTGTCCCTTAATGTATTAGAAAGTCCCTCTTTGAAGTCACAATGCTGTGAAAGTTTGCATAGTTCTGCCATGTACTCAGAAATGTTCTCCTCCCTTGACTGGTTTCTTTTGTGAAATCTCAATCTTTCCGCTATCACTAGTGGTTTGGGGTTCAAGTGACCTTGTAAGAGGTCAACAATTTGTTTGAATGTCTTGCTTGCTGGCTTTGCAGGGGTTACTAGGTTATGTAAAAGATTGTATGTTTTAGTCCCCCTGAGACTAAGGAGTTCAGAAACTTTCTTCTCTGCATCCACATCGTTCGCTTCAAAATACAGTTCGACCCTTTCAATATACGCCTCCCAGTCTTCATTAGCGCTGTCGAACTCATCTATTTTCCCGACGAAGGCCATTGTGTTAATTCCACTTTAGCTTTTTAGCGTCTTTTACTGCGTGCCACTCACAGTTAATGTTACTCATGCAACCCTTTCGCTAGCAGTGACTGCCTGCCGTGATTCACTATTTCTCTCCTCTTTTCCTCCTGGGACCATCTGGCATCTCATAACCGTGTATCCAGCGATATTCAGGTTCGTAATTCACTCGTCGCCAATTTGTTGTGTCTTTGTATTAGACTACAACTTGAGAAAAATAAAGGAGACACTCGGCGGTAAAGTTAACTCGTGTATTAACCAGAGCAAGAGCAAGCAACATAACAATGCGCATGGCTAATTATTAATCAGAAATCAATACTAAGGGGAGTGATTCCATTAAAGAAATAGATCCACTCTATACACTACACTTATCTAGTCAGAGGTGGCCCTATGGTGGTTCTCTGACACTGATGGAATGGCTACAGTGAGAAAAAACTCAGCCTTCCTGAAAGAACAGGTGACCCTTCCATATAAACTCACATAGCTTTTCCTAGTGTTACACATTATAGACCAGAAGAGGGCGCTAGGAGTACTGTTACTGAGCAACGCCTTCAAGGTAAAAGTCTTTTTAACAACTGTATGCCAGTTTCTAGTAGGAAATATAAACTTTGTGTCAACTAACATTATTAAGATTCTCATTCAGAAGAATATTCAGCTGACAAAAATAAACAAATATGGCTCCATTAGTCTAACAGTTTACTAGATGTGTGTCAGAATGGAAAAAAAAATCCTTTCTATGATGAAATCTTGACATTTTCAGCTATGTGTAGTTCTGGAAACTGCAGACATCCATCCATCCATCCATCCATCCATCTTCTACCGCTTATCCTTTTCAGGGTCACGGGGAACCTGGAGCATCGAGCACAAGGCGGGGTACACCCTGGACAGGGTGCCAGTCCATCACAGGGCACAATCACATACACACTCACACACCCATTCATACACTACAGACACTTTCATGGTACACTTTAGGCTACCATGCATGTCTTTGGACTGGGGGAGGAAACCGGAATACCCGGAGGACGGGTACAACATGCAAACTCTGCACACACATGGCCCCGGCGGGATTCGAACCTCGGAGGGAGGAAGGAGGAAGTTGTTGGTAAAACAATCTCTGATTACTTCAGTAAGTTTAGTTCCGTTAGCTATATTTAGTTTGATAAAAATACTGCATTTTTATTAGGTCGTGTCAACTGTTTAAAACTTTGTCCTCTGTCCTCAAGCACAGTAATGGCAGAAAACTAAATTTTGTTCAGAATCTGATTTTCATCATTTTTTGGCTGTTTTTTCAATTCAGCTGCCATGACATCAGCCACAGATCTTATATTTGAATTTATTTTGTATTTAAGCACTTGCAACTTTTACTGAACAGATATACTTAGCAGTTGAACTGATAAATATGCATTTACTGAAGACCCTATAGGAACTCCTGTGAAATAGAATCAACTCGATCAAGACACTTGCACCAGCAGCTGTTTACAGATGAATGAAGTTAGCTAAACAGCTCTCAGACCAGTTTTTTGATAAGGTCTGAGTGACATCCTCTAACTCAGTTCTCGCTTAAGATAATAGACTTTATCAGTGAAACAGTCAGTGAATGCCGACCTTATTAGGGATGTTGTAGCTGGACACTTCCTAGTGTGGATAAGCACCACTGTGGTATCTAATACCAACATCTCCTCCTTCAATCCGTGTTAATCTCCCCCACCCCCACCTCTTTTCTCTCACCAACAACGTAGCGGAAGTTGGGAGGGAACAGCACCAGCAGTCTGGGGAGTTGGAGGAAGATGAAATAGTTCACAGCTGCAAACCCTCCTCCCCTACTCACCATCTCAGTGCACTGCTATCTGGCATCCAGAGCGACCTCAGGGTGAGTTCTTTGCCTTTCTAAATACAAGAAATTTGAAACAGGAATATTTTTGCATAATAAAACCCGCTTGTTGTCAGTTAAAATTGAAACCATTTAGTTTGTAGGTGCAGCACTTTGCAGAAACAGAGGTCACCGGAGTCTTGTTTCTACTTTAATGTGTTCTCCATATATAACAGACATCATCTACAATTACCCCACATATAAAGAGGGCAATTACTTTTATGACACCTATAATAAGAGTCTCAAAGATTGAACAGATGATCAAAAGATTTACCATTTAATTAGAGAATCATATAGATCTCATAACAACTACTGTGGACATGATCTCAGCAGCGTAATGATTAACACAACACTGAATGTATATATTCTTTACCTTTAGGCAAGTTCTGAGAAATAAAATGAAATTCTGACTTTATTTAGTCAGATGTATGCAAAATCTTAAATGTACTAATGCACTTCATATCTTCATTGTGGCCCAGGCTGTGATGTGTAGGTGAAGTGTGGAAACTCTGAATCCTCCTCATTGCCTGGCAGGAATATAGATGGGTCTGGCATTACTCAGACACACTGACTCGCCTTGTTCCTGTGACCAGAAAGTGAGCCCTTGTGTATGTGTGTCTGTAGGAAACGCTGCACCTGGGCCCTTTGGAGCAGAAGCTGTTGATTGTCGTTGGCCAGGCCATGCCCCTTTCTCCTTTGCTATCTGACCCTGAAGATTTGGAAAAGTTAATAAAGCTAGGCCAGATCCAGGCACAAGATGGGACTCTCACAACAAATATCATTCGCAACAAGTTCCAGTAAAGATACAGTTATACTCTAAACTCTGCTTTTCATTTTTGGCTACGAAAGTCTACCAAACATTTCATTTCCATGACTGTGAAAGCTGATGATTAGAACATCAATCATTTCAGCACACTGCCACTCTACTGGTCTGGAGATAGCAAAAATGTTTTTTTTTGGTTTATAACTCTTGGGACGCTTTCCTGCATGATAGCAATCATGTCCAGATTACCTGTACTGTTTCAGAACAGCATCACATACTGGACAAAATTAGCTCTTTTTGTTTTTTAAATAAATGTTGTTTTTTTTTTTATGATAGAAAAAAGTAAACTTTCTAACTCTTCATACACCGTTCATCGGACACTAACCGAGAACATGCCACAAAGTTCCTTTTGCTGCTCATGGTGTCGATAATTGGCTTTAAACTGGTTTATTGCTGCTTGCAGCTATATTTATTATCATCATCAACCCAGTTAATGACATGCCAAATTGGGCTAGTTTAAAAATACTCAGTGGCCACCTTAATTTATAGCAAATTATCACAATTAAATCTAATAAATTTCTACCAAAAAAAAAAAGTGAAAGTGCAGACAGTGTGTCTAGGGTTGGGCGATATGACAAAAATATCACGATACACAATGCACTCATAAAAATATATCATGATACCCGAGGACATTTGTACGATACACGATGCACTCGGTGTCATTTAATTTGTAATTATTAAACACGTTTAAAAAAAATACAATCACCATACCAATGGTATCTCAGAAAAGGTTATTGCGTAGTCATTTAGTGCGATATTGCCCAGCCCTAGTCTATGCGCTACAGAACCATTTCTATTCTAAGATATGTTGTAAAGATTAGGAAAGGATTATGGAGTGGGTAATGTCCAATGTGTGAAAATGCATGTGAAACACTTGTTTGCAAAGTCTGAGGAAAAAAAGAAACATTTCCCTCTTTTCCAATGCCCACAATTGTCAATTATTAATGCCACCCAGATCCACCAAAATAAAATCATGAGTTGCTTATATAAATAAAGAAAGCTGCTAGTCAGACAATTTTATTTAAAAGATTATATTGGATATTTTTTATGTATAAAACATTGGCCAATGGCTTGCTGACATTTTGTCGAGGGCACAATCAATCATAAACTTTAAAAATAAATAAATAAAATTTAAAAGAGAGGATAAGGACTATGGCTACACCAAGTCCTCCCTTACCTAGGAATTTATATATTCATCTTACCATACACCTTATTGCACTTACCATTTTTAGCCTAGTCAGTTAGCTATCCCAGAAAGAAAAATCATGGGCCTGGGGAGCACAGTAGAGCTTTTACTTGCGTGATGGACTAGCTAATAGGTTTATGATTTGTCCACCCCTAATCTGTAACAAACAATACATGAATACAATTATAATTGTATGGAGCAAAAATGAATAACACCCATAGTCCTATGTAAGACCGTTATAAATAAAACACACGGCTCTTGTGGAAGCTGCTCTTTTATTTGAAAATCAACCAAGTTCTGCTCACATACATTTTATATAGTTATAAACAAAAATAGAATCTACAGGGACAATGCAGCAAGTATGTTAATTCAATGGAAAGAATCACTTCATATTTGGACCATCTTCCATGCTCCCCTATCCGACAGGGTCTGGGTTTATTTACACAAAGCACCGATCAACAGTGCTTCCCTTTCCCATGTTCTACTGCTCCTACTGTTAATTTACAAGGACACTAACAGTCCCACCCTGATGATGGCAACCTGTGACACACACCCATTTCCCTGTGCTCCTACTTCAGCGAAGGCCGCCCCCTAGTGCCAGTGGAAGAAAGATGGCCCAAGCATGAAGGCTACTTTGCACATTCAAGTTGGAAAGGCAGCTGTATAACTGTCAATGTAAAATAATGACATGTCAAGCATAAAGCAAAACAGCTCCTCCCCTAAGCAATGCTGCAGAATCACAAATGTAGTGATACCAGTCTGATAAATGTTCCCTTGGAAAAACAAAAACAAACAAACAAAAAAAAAATTAGGCACAGAAGTAACCATGTGAGTTCATAAATTGTGTACTCTCCTCCCATTTCCCTTACAAAATAGATAGATAGACAATTTATTATGCAGGGGGTGAGTTTGTGTACTATGAATAATTGCACGAGAGAAGGAACGGGGTTCAAAGAATATTTAGTGCTCTGTGATTCAGTTTACAGGTGGTTTGATTTTTATTTTCCATTTTCTTTACAATGTTTCTCTCAACACACCCACTCTCAAAATCTAATTCTGCAGCCATACACACGAAAGCATATTCACTCCTACACACCTCTCATTAAGGAAGAGATTGATAAAGTCATAATTTTATGTCTTCACTGGGTAAATCATAAATAAATACAAACAATACACAAGGAATGTCTACTGCAAATGTAATAACATGAACAAATAATTAACAAAATCATAATACAAACTGAAGTCTCCAAGTCTTAAGGATGCTGGTTAAATTAGGGAAATCATGATGGCTGATCAGGACAAAAAAAAAAAAAAAAAAAAAAAAGGAAAGAAATAATGCCAGCCCCACCCTGGTCTCCTATTCAAATTTGAAATGTGTAATGTTCCCAATGTGTCTTTACATCCCTCTTCCCTACCTGGAAATTACCTATGTGGCTTTACAGATGCTAATCAGTCAGGAACAGTCTGGGCCAGGGGAAAAAAACTGCAGCTGTGTTACTGTTAGACAAATTACAAAAGACTTGCTAAGTCTCATCATACACCACCCCTTTACCCCAAAGACCACCCGCCCACCCTGTTTCCTGTCCGGGTCAGTTTCCTGTGCTGGGGCCACACTTTGAGCGCAGAGTCAAACAGCGAACTGGGGACAGATTAAAGGTTTGAGATTGGAGACCGTGTGATTCGTCCTCAGGGAGCCAACGCTCGCTTCACATGAACTGCATCTGGAACAGGACAGAACCGCATTACTACAGTTTCAGTTCAGGGCTGCCCAAATCTGTGTGGAGCACCACAGGTGGGTATAAAAAAAATAAAAAAATAAATAAAAAGAAAGGAAAAAAGCTCCCATTCACAGCAACTTCTGCAAGTATTCACACCATTGAACTTTCACACATTTTGTAGTGTTACATCCTAGACATGAAATGGACTTAACTTTGATTGTGTGTCATGAAGCTACATGAAATAGCCATAATATCAAAAATCTATATAGTCTACAAAAATATTTACAAATAAACATAAAAGCAACCAAAAGGATAAAGGTAACTTTGACAGAGCTGTAAAGATCCATAGCTCAAATGGAAAAAGCTGTTCATAAGACAACCACAGCCCAGACAATGACCAGAGTGGTAAGAAAAAAGCTCAATGAAATTTGGAGTTTGCCAAGAAGGTATGTGACTACAATTGAACTTTTAAGGCCTTGGCATAAACCCAATACTGTTCATCAACCTGAGAACACAATTCCCACACTGAAGCATGACTAATGGTAGTATCATGTAGTGGGGATGCTGCTTTTCATCAGCAGGGACTGGGAAACTGGTCAGGGTTGAGGGCAAGATGGATGGAGCCAAATATGTGGGGGCAATCGTAGATGAAAATCTGTTCCAAACTGCAAGATAATTGAGACTGGGGTGGAAGATCACAACGTGTGTGTGTATATAGACTGCCAAAGCTACACTGCAATGACACAAAACCCAAGAACCTGAATGTTAGACTGACCCAGTCAAATCCCAGACCACATTCCAATTGAGTCTGTGGCATGATTTGAAAATTGCTGTTCACCAATGGTCTTCATCCAATCTGACAGAGCTTGAGAAATTTTGTCAAATATATCATGAGCCAGATGTGCAAATCTGATGACAAACTCCAGGGTCCCAGGTTCAATCCTGAGCTATAGTTACTGTCTTGAGCCATCTGTAGTTGTCAGTACTGTCTGGTTTCCCCCCACATCCCAAAAACATGGCAATAGTTGGACTGGCTAAGAATTGCCCCTAGATGTGGATGTGAATGTGTGTGTGAGAATGTGTGCTGTGCAATGCACTAGCATCCCATCTAGGGTGTATTGCAGATTCAATGTGATCCTGACCAACACAATGTGGTTTCTGAAAGTGAGCAAGTGAGTGAGTCACAATAAAAACAAGCACTTTCAAATGTTATACACACTGTCAAAATCCAATTAAATCCATTTCCGTTCCAGCTTGTAACACTATAAAATGTGGAAAAGTTCATTGGGGTGAAATTGTGAAGTGTAATAGAATAAAATTGGTCTGATTTATCAATTGTCATGAAAATGGTGTAAGTTAATGGTAATAATAATAATAATAATAATAATAATAATAATAATATCAAAAACAATAGTAATAAGATTGCCACATTTCATCTTATTGACCAAACACCTCAGTCATGAGGTGAACTGAAAACAAGTGTTTGCATAATGGTAGACTAGCCAATGACTAATGCACTGAATCACATGGGGTGAAACTAAGCACAACAACAATTTTTTTTTTTTTTTTTAGCAGCAACAGAACACAAAGTCTGAGATATTCAGAAATGATATGCTTTTAAACTTGGAATGTCAAAGTGTATTAGATTTATTTATAATGAGAAGTGAACTCTAAAGTAAACAGGGTGTAGACAATAAGGCGGCTATTAATAGAAGCAGACCCAGTGCTATTAACATGCAGCACATACAAACATGGCCCAGGCATGCTGTACCTAAAAGTGTCCCTAAAGGAACTCCTTGAGAGAAAGCTGTGCAAAGGGGTCCTGTCCTGGTGGCATGAGAGAACTCTGACTTGAGGGACTAGAGGCAGCTGAGGGCTAGTTCAGAGAGAACGAGAAAGTGTCAAGGAGGCCACACACACACACACACACACACACACACACGGAGGAGAAAAACCACAGAGCCAGAGTGGCTAGAAAATGAAGCTTCAACTCTTAAGGTCAGAGAAAGGTCTGCTTCTTTAAGTATGTACACTACAGTAGCATACTACAAAGATGAGAAGGTGGCATGATAGCAGCAGGATTAGCATTGTTTTGCTTTTACAGATTGAAATGGAATGCATATCTGTAGCCATATATCAATGCATCCATGCTAGCCTTGTTCAGAAGAGCCCTGTAATGGAACATGCAGAGACATGAGGTTCATTCATTGCTTTCTGAACACAGGTTCAAATGTTCTGAGCTGCTTTTGCTCAACGAATAGAATTCCATTAAATCAGACAGCAGCATCTCTTCAGGGAGATCCAGGTGAAGTACAGTGAGCTCACGTTTGACAGAGTAAACTGGAGAAATACAGTGAATAATTGGATTTCTACTGTCTACTCTGGGAAACCACATTGGGACTTGACCATAACATTTGTGGCATGGTGCAATGGTTAACAGCTTGGCAGCAAGTCCAAAAGCGGTCACATGTGCTTACCTGCGCTCCTGAGATTGAGCCGAAAGGGTTAGGCGGCCTCATTACAGGCTGCGTGTACATCATGGTAGGTTGTGTCATCATGGTCACTGGAGCCATCTGAGCTGGCTGGACCAACAGACAAGAAGAAAAGAAATATATTTAAGATCTTTCTAACGCTGCTTAAACCAAAGTCCTGCTAACTGCTCCCAAAACCAAAGTTATGTTCATATGGTTGACATGAACATAGTAATGACAGCAGCTCATTATCATTCTAGAGCATGGGTACTTGCGTCCTGTTACTGGTCCTACTTGTCGAAGTACAATGTGAAAGGATTCATAAATAAGACTGTTATTTTTAATAATTACACAAGACACCTCTGGCTCAAAAACCATACCTCAGGTCAAATATAAAAATGGATTCCTGTTACTGTTTTCAACACCATTTACATCACACAACATCCGTCATGCTCACAGACAACACCCTGTTTTGTGTGGGTTCATACAGTATGTACTAAAAAACAGATGTTTCATAGAGTTGTAGCTGAGTTAATTGTTCTGTTCTGCCTTCATCCGACTCCAGTTACAAGTTAAGCGATACTTAAAACAGCTCACACAAGTGTAGGAAATAAAAGGACATCACAGAGCTCTCCAGTTAAGTAGTCCACTACATAAACACCAAGCCTTATGACCAATTTGAACAAATTCCTGTCTACTAACTAAAATTAAAGAAAATCAATGAAAATAAATTTTTTTCCCCCTGTACCGCCACTCATTGCCCATTTTACCAGGTATATAGCCAGCATCATCATTATTGACACCCCTGGTAAAGATTTAGGGCAAATGTTTATGAAAACCATCTTTGTGGTTAATTAGCTTATTCCAACACTGGCAAATGAGAGACATCTAACCTTCAATTGAACTGATTTAAAAAAAAAAAAACCAGATTGACCAATAATAGGTTTTACGGATATTTTCCCGAATATTTAAGCAGTTTTCCATAATTGGATATCGGTTTTGTAATATCGGAGCCACCGATAGATAAATGGTGCTATCTTGTGGGCTTTTTGAGAATTGCGCACAGGACCACTGTATCTGTGGAGAGTCGTTTCAACAATGGTGCACACAGATCAAGTATACTTGCTTTGCTTTAATTAATAAGCTTTATTTAATGCTTGATATGCTGTTTAAGCAGCGTGGTGCAAAGAGATAGAGAAAACTCAGTCACGTAATCTGTTTACCTCATCAAAGCTTTTATTTAAAAAAAAATACTTTAGTAACAGTGCACTTTATTTTTTGCACTCTTTCAGACCCTTCTATTTATTGGCGTATAAATAAGAGTTTTATGTGTATGCAAGGAGGAAGTGAAATTGACAAAATTGTGATAAATAAAATGGTTTGTTTCAGTGGTGGTGTTATTTTGTCAAAAAGAGAAGTAAAGCAATAAATCAATCAATAAATAAATTAATATCAGTTCTGCATATCGGTTATCGGGGACATAAACATGCAAATAATTGGGATCAGTATCGGTTCTAAAAATAAATAAATAATTTAAAAATCGGTCTAGCTCTTTTTTTTTTTTTTAAAAAAAAAAAAGGGGGGGGGGGGTACATTTACATTCTTCACTTTTGACCTCTGGGGGGGAACCCTTAAAATGTTACGTTAGTGTGCGTGTGTGTAAAATGGAGAAATGCATCACAGCACTGAGGTTACATAGGTGAAGCAGAGCTACAAACCAGCATGTTGCCAACATTACTCTGTTAAACATTAGCTAGAACATGTGGCTCATGCTGGAAAACTCAGAAGTTGAATCTTTCCAATCTTCAATCTTTACTGAGAAACACTGTACAATTACACAAGAATGAGAAAATGGCATCATGTCACCTTGCAAAATGCATGGCTCCTGACTTCAAATTGGACTCCCACAAACACCCACACACTCATTCAATTCATTCTAGAAACCAGCATAAACAAGCGAGGTGCAAGAAAAGTGTGAACCTTTTAATGTTTAATGAATCTAGGTACAAAAGCTGAAATGTATGAACAGTGGATGGAGTGTCACTATGAAGAGGTGCTTTCATTTCGGAGCATTTTCTGCACCTTTCATGCCTCCGCACTGCTGAGACTGAGGGCGGAACAGCAGCTAATCAATATGCAGGTAGAAGGTTATCCAGCAACGCTTTTAAATAATTAACCATTTATATTTAGCTACTTATTTCAAATTGTAGTAGGTTACTGCCCTACTGCACAATACCAGGAAAATGAGAGTGAGAATAAGGTTATTTACAGTCTCCAGGACATGTTATTTGGAAGGCTTCTCATTTATAAGAGATCATTTTGCCAAAAATCACCATTACATTAGGCAGCACCATGGCCAGTTGCGCCCTCAAGATTAAACACCATTCTACAAGAACACAATGGCACTTGCAGAACTTTCTGTTCTACATACTATGTAGTCAATATGTGCAAAACAAGAAAATAAAGGAGAGTGGCATTATAAATTAACTGATCAAAATCATGTACAGAATTCTGTTAACATCCAAGGTGCTTGATGCTACTTACCACTGCGTATCCCATCATGCCTGTGGGTGTCGTGGCAGGGAAAGCCATGATGGACGGCGCCTGGGAGGGTCACATCAGGAGTTAGAAATGTTGGCAGTACAGAATGCACTACTCAGAAAGCTGACAGAGTGCTATTCAGCTCGACACCTCCAGCATCAGAAATTCCACTCATAGGAAGACCACAACAAGTCTTTCACCTCCCACCGTCACTCACACACACGCACATACGTACGTACACTTCAGTTCATAATAAAAAACTTTGTGCAGATGGACAGATTGCAGATCTTTCTTTAAACCCCTACTAGACATTTAACAGATCTAAAGTCATTGCAAATGCTGTCCAGTGCGTCCGAACGGCAGTATAACCAGAGAGACAGAGAGAAAGTAGTACATGTAGATCTTAGAGAGAGAGAGTGTGTGAGACAGTCTGCGTGTGTGTGCTTGAGCAAATGCGTCCTCAATGGTAGCGTGGCTAGTAGCAGGTGCAGATCTTGATTCAAAGAGGAGTTCTTTGTGCGAGAGCCGTGAGATTCTCAAAGAGGCTGAGCTCATGACAGAAACACTTTTGTTTTTACTCACAGGCCATTCAAATGTGTGAAAGGGCCTTCTCAGCTAATCGTTATCAGGCTATTCATTTTACTGAGCGGATGGGCTTCGAATGGAAAATATATATATATATATATATATATATATATATATATATATATATATATATATATATATATATATATATATATATATATATATATATATATAAATAAAATACATTACAAATTGCTGCACATTCCCATTTAGGATTTAATAGATGAAAATTCTCTTTAATATACATTAAATTGACAACAATAGTTAAATACAGAGTACTGTATGTCAATATTTTGCTGCAGAGAGGATCTTTTTTTAAAATAAAAAAAAATAAAAGAAAGAAAAAAAAAAGGACAGCATTAAGCAGTGGTCACGCTAGACTTTCAGCAAATTTCTTCGGACACAGCTGCGAATATGGGTGGTGACAGGATATGACATCACACGCCAATGTTAAAATATACCATCTGTTCCTGTATGCAGTGACACTGCAATCTAGACAACTTTTCTTTTGATGTTGATTTTAAAGTTACGTTGTATAGGACGGCATAAAACATGATGGTGCGACACTGCCATAACCGCTCTGAAGAGGTCACACCCTGACGTGTTGATCTTTTGGTCACGTCTTCACGTTATACAAATTCGCAAGTCAGTTCACCAAACTTGAACTTTGGAATTCTTTGAAATGCGGAACATCTTCTTGCGAAGCTTGCGTTACCCGTCTCTAGCATTTGCGTGTGTATGAATGGAAGTTAATGGAAGGAAGAGTGGAATGTGACTGCCCCGTTATTTACTTTATGTTTAAGATTTTGTGCTAGTTACTAATGCTCAATCCTAAATAAGTTTAAAGCGTATGTATATATTTGTATCTATTCGACAGCCCCCATGTCACATTAGCCAAATATTTCAATGGAATCACTCCATACTCAGAATTTGATGGAGTCATATGACAGCAGCAATCTAAAAAAGAAAGAAAGGAAATTGTAGAAAATAATAAAAGGTGACAGTCATGCTGTACAAGCTCTCAATTAGTTCAGCTGGTCACAATGAGTACAGAGGCTTCAGTGTGACTTGGTCACTGTGTGTGCATTGGTATGCAAACACCCACTCTTATAAAGTACACTCAGACATGCGCACACATTCGCACACACCCACCCACACACACACACACACACTCGCACCCACCCACTCGCATACACACACACACTTGCATCCACCCACCCACCCGCACGCGCGCACACACCCGCATCCGCACGCGCGCACACACGCTCGCATCCCCACACACACGCTCGCATCCCCACACACACGCTCGCATCCGCACGCTCTCGCATCCGCACGCTCTCGCATCCGCACGCTCGCACTCGCACCCTCGCACTCGCGCACTCGCACCCGCGCACACTCGCACCCTCGCTCGCACCCGCTCGCATCCGCACCCGCTCACACCCGCACGCATCCGCACACGCTCGCACCCGCACGCATCTGCACACGCTCGCACACGCACACACTCGCACACGCACACACTCGCATCCGCACACGCACACACTCGCATCCGCACACACTCGCATCCGCACACACTCGCATCCGCACACACTCGCATCCGCACACGCACACACTCGCATCCGCACACGCACACACTCGCACGTGCACACGCTCGCACTCGCACGTGCACACGCTCGCACTCGCACGTGCACACGCTCGCACTCGCTCGCACAGTACTGTGACCAGTAGAAGCTGTGAGGTTAATAATATACTCATGCATCTCAAAACAGTTCAATCATTGGACTTACGTATTGTGGGAAATGCATGCCATTCTGTTTATTCCCCCAGATGAAAATTTCACAATGCAACAGACAGTTAGAGGACACAAAGGTACATATGACACTGTAGCTCAAACAATAAGAATATTTTAAAGCCATACTACAAGATTGTTTACTTAGGGTATCTTTTTGGTCAGAGATGTGTCTTAATGTATCTTACTGCGTAAAGGACTGAAAAACTTCTCTGCTCACCATGCTGGCAGGGTTCCATGTTGTGGTTGGAGCGGTCTTTGGTTGCCAGTTGGTTCCACCAGTTAGCTTCTTCTCACCAGGCTGACTCCAGTGGATGTCACTTCATACAAACAAAGATGTTAGCATAGACTTCAAAAGCTGCTGTGTGCATGCACTTTACATTTAGACTTACTTTTTTGATGTGCCATTTACAATACCTAGATCTGCAAAAAAACAAACAAACAAAAAAAAACAAACAAAAAAACAAACACAGAATAGCCACGTTAAATCCAAAATGTTAGATCCTAATCACAATATCCAATGTAATATTAGTTGCATGCTCAAAAGCATATGGACAAAAGTCCATCACACATGTCCCTGCCCATTCCAAAACTATGCGCATTAACACGGAATTGGTCTCTCCTTTGCTGTTATTATAATTTCCACTCTTCTGGGAAGGCATTTCACTTGACTTTGGAACATGGCTGTGGGGTTTTGTGCTCATTTAGCAACAAGAGCATTAGTGAGGTTGGACAGTGATGTCAAGTGAGCAGGTTTGATGGCCAGCTGTCCACATACTTTTGACCATACAGTGCCATGCAGAATATGTGATACTTTTTCAGATATACACAAATGCCTGACACATACTGCCCACAAGGTTGGCCAGAGAGGAGTCCAGGTCATCGGACACCAGTTTGCCAGTCTGTTGGACACTGGGTGGCATGCCCTGGCTTGGAGAAGCTACTGTGGGTTTCAGGATACAACCTAAAACATAATCTTTCCAAGAAGGCAAGGACAAAGGAAGAGAGAAGAATGAGAGCAAAAGAAGGAGACAATAAAGAGCAGAAGATACTAGACAAACCATATTTATTGTAGATGGAGTGAAACCTTATTAAAATGCAAATAAACTGGATAAGTCCAATTTTATCCCTTAAACAGTCAGCATCAACTCACCGAAGTCATGCATGCCATGCAAAGCCAAGGCCCAGAGTTTACCACACAGCACAGGAAGAGACAGAAAAATGGGATACTATAAGTATAATATTCCAACACACAAGCCACTTGATTAAATTAGCATGGATGGTGTATACCACAAATTGACTAAAATAACTGATGAGTGGATAAGGTGTTGTGTCTAGAAATGTCTAGTGTGGTGTCTCTGTATGTCCTACGTGTGTGCAAAAACAGAAAAAAAACAAACAAAAGCTGTTCAACATAAAAAAGATGTACTTTATTGCCATACTGACAGAATGCAGAAAAATGTATACAGTACCTCACTTACTCATGCTTTCTCTACGGAGACACTCGAAACAAATGTAAAAAGTGCAACCATTCATACTGCATATCCCCATTTCACACTCATTCAGAGATGTGTATGGGACATCAAGCACAGCACTGCAACTCCCTGCCCTCATTTTTCAGCTGTGAGTGGGGAAGCAAGAGAGGCTTGCTCTCCTAGCAACCATCACAATAGGCACAAGGGAGGAGAAAGACGAGCGTAGTAAAAGAGAAATAAACATTCTTACCAGCAGCGTCTGTGCTGTTAGCAGTGGATTTATTGCCGAACACAGAGTCAAAGTCAACGTTAAGGCCAGAAGAGCTGGCTGGCTGAGGGATGGGAGATGCTGAAAACCCTGAAGAGCACAAACGAGAAGGTGACCTGGTTAGATGATAATGCCAGGAGGCAAATCTGCCATCGAATCCTGGTCCACTATTGTGCATGGTGTGCTCTGTTCCCGTAACATGAATGGACTTCCATTCCGCTCACTTCCTGAGAAACACAGGTGTTGAAGCTAGTGGCACAGGGGGCGTTAAGTTAACACTTAATTCTAGAAACTCCTAGGACTTCGACCACACCCGTACTCTAATCAGTAAAGCACAAAAATCACCATTTCTCTGCAATCTATCATTTGGCCCTGCCTCTTACAGGGCACCTAGACCCATGGCGAATGCACTCCATTTCATCTCTAACTACTGTTAAAAAAAAGGACAGAGGGTTTAAAAAAAAAAAAAAAGGAAAAAAATTAACACACAAGGGAAACAACAAACGAGAGTTAACAGAAGTAGTTTGGGGAAAGGGAGGCAGGAATCATCACCTACCTCCAAATAGTCCTGCTACATTGGAAGGCTCGGCGTGGAACAGTGGGGTGTTAGAGTAGGGAGCCGGAGAACAGAACGAGTCTGCCTCAGCAAGAGGAGTGCAGAGAAGGAAAGCCAGAGGTGAAATATTAGTAAAGTAACAGACAAAAAGAAGGAAAAAAAAAGAGAAAAAAAAGTGGCTTCCTGCGACACAGATCTCGTTTTAGAGAATTTTCAACAGAATACAAACAGTGAAAGTCTGATTCAATATCTGTATCCAGAAAACCAACTTGTAAAAAATAAAATAAAAAGAATTTTTAAAAAGTCATAGTTACTACTTTAAGCAACAAAAACATAAGAGATATTTTACAACAAACAGCAAGCCAAGGAACCAAATTAATCCTAGAAGAAGGAGGGTTGACACAGGAAGCTCAAAGCCTGCAAAAAAACAACAACAAACAAACAAACAAACAAACAAACAAACAAAAAAAAAACCCAGCACACAGGGCCCTGTGGAGTGGAGCCATGTTTTCTGAACCCAGAAAACAATCACACGTGCATCTGTACCTGAGAGAAAGCTCTCTATCCGAGCACAGGGTTCAAGAGTGCAGGCAATGGAAGCGCTTGAATCAAGAAAGGGATTGTAATGATCTGGAGAACCAAAACATACAGATTTACATCCTGCAAAACTTAGAGACTTTAAATGAATGGTATGGAGCCTAAGCAAAATAGGAGCAAATGACTTCAGCATAACTATTAATATTGTAGTTTATAATGTAATATTACAGTTTCACATTTAGGAAATATTTGTCAGTGGTAATTGACTATACACTACAAGATGATGTGGGGGAGGGGGGTGCTGGAATATTCTTTAAAGCAGAATATAAACAAAGCAATTAATAAATGTTGAAGCAAACTGTATCCGATATGGAGAGCATGATACGCATACAATCATGTGGGTATGGGTAAAAATATAGCTACAGAAAAAAGAAAAGAAAAAAAACAAACAAACAAAAAAAAAAAGCAGTGCTGGTTTTTAATTGGCCAGGTCTTCCTTTGCTAAGTACATCCACACCCTCTAACTTGGCAAAACTGTATTATATAGCTATACTGCATTCTGGATCTTTTGTTGTCTACGTTGGATTTCCTATTAATATGATGTTAAACATTGCTGAAAAAGATCTGCTCCTGTTTTTAGGAGCCAACATTGAAACCTGAGCATTATCATGTCTGACCTCATGTTTAAGATTGCTGAAACTTTTCTGCTATTAAATGCCATTGTAAGCAGCAGAATATCTAAGCACATCACAAATTTTTCAAAATGGTCTTTGTGTTAATATATTCATTTAATAATATTAATATCTCATATTATTACATTTTTTCATGGTGGATTTTTCATTGGAGTGATTTCTCTGTATTATTGGATTTTTACACTTAAATCGACAGCTTAGTCAAAGTCGGAGTAAGAGGAGTCCGGAAAACCAACAGAAGTGGAACCTAAATAAGTTGCAGCCCATTCCAGCTCCAGTTAGATGCAAAAAGGGCAGGCTGGCAACTGAGTACCAGGCCAATAAGCAAAACATAGCACAGTACTGTTGCTACATTACAGTTGTAAATATGTGGACACATTTTAGTGCAATAAACATCTGTCCTTATTGTTAAATTTGAACAATAAGGAAAGATCTACAATATCAGCTCACATAGGCTGTTTTCATGCTCTCTCTCATCCCCCTGCCCCCAATATGTTCTAGACAATGAATGGTTGAGAATGATGGGTAATGGAACATGCATTAAGTAGGCAATGCAAACAAAATCACAAAGAGCAGCTAACAAAACGTAAACAAAATACAATGCTGAGAAGGGCAAAAGAAAATCCGTTTACCACTAAACATTTCATGACTGGGAGTCCTAGAAGGCAAACTAACAGCATCTGAAGACAGAGAAGATGGAGAAACATCAACAGGTTTGGAAAGGAAAGGATTTAAGTTTGGAATGGAGTCGTCAACACACTCTGAAGAAGTGAACGGATCTACACAGCCGAACAGAAACAGAAAACAAGACAGCAAAAAGAAATGTTAGAGAAACTGTGAGAAACAGCATGCAGACTGAGGTGCACAAAGGAAAATCACAAAAACCTCATAAGCTGGTTGGCCCAAAAACGATGTCTAGTGTTAGATTTCCCATTTGAAATCACATTTATATTGAACAAGATTGTGAAATTTAGTGGTGGGTTGCAATGAGCATGAACCGTGACAGAAGCGTAGTACTTCGCATATAAATGTGTACTAAACTTTTGAAGCAACAAGGGTACCTTTGAAGCAACAAGACTCTTAAATAGCCTGGAGTGTTTCTGAACAGCAATTAAAATAAGAAAAAAAAAAAGGTAAATACAAATATCGTAACGAACCGACTGCAATTAAAGTTTAAAGTATTGAAAACTTGCCATGGGCCAACAATCTTTAAATGCTTAGACAGAAAGATAAAGTAACGCCCCACCAAAAAAAAAAAGAAAAAAAAAAGAAAAGGAAAAGACATTGCATTCTGGAGGACCTTAAAATGTGTAATGAATAGCTAATACTGCACCTCTAGTGTAATATATGGAGAAGCAGCAAAAATATTGTGTTAAAGTAAAACAGTTGCATAAAAAGAAGAAACAAATTTTCACTGTACCAATGTTACAGCACTAGCTCAAAGTAAACCTCTTTGAGCTATTCTTAAATAAAATCTACACACTGTTAGTCTCACTGGGTTGATATTTATGTTAGAGGTTGCACAGACTAGTTGACTAATAGATTCAGTAACCGGCACTAGATTCAGTAGCTGTCGACTAGTCAGGGTGGTGGGGAAAAAAACCCAGTCAGGTAGACTTTAAGAAGATGCTGGCAGACAGTAAAGACAGCAGCTAAATGTACACTGTTGCTAAGAAAATATTTTAGACTAGATGAAGCCAATTTTACAGTCTGCTGGGAAACTCCCACCTACCAATGCATGAATTCCTTCTGTAGTTCCCCCCCATTCTAGCTAAATAAAATGTAATTAAAATCTTGTACTGTGGCGTAGCAAATTCCAATGTGACCAGTGCTATGTGAAAGACAGCTTTTGGAGCCATGGGTTGCATATAACTATTTAATCCCAGTCAGCTAGTTTAGAGTCAGATCAGTGGTGCACACCAGCTGTTTTTGGATGCTACTGATGTTGGCTGGAGTTGAACATGGCAGAAAAACACTGCAGATACCACAGTTTTCACCAAGACGTTTTTGGCGCCGGCCAACGTGTCTGGGAATTATAAAGTTTATGGGACAAAATGGAAAAAAAATCTGGTCATCTCATTATGGCATTTATTTTCCACTGTAACGTTTTAGACTATGCATAGTACATGTGATTGTGGCGGCAGGGGCGTAGTCGAGCATCAGCTGCGGGTGGAGAAGGGGCAGGTTGAATCGGGAGGTAACTCATGATTCTGACCTGTGTTGGATTAGCTTGAGTTTACTTGTGCATGTCTGTCTGTGCTTTCACTGCCTTCCATAAGCAAGTGAGAGAGACAGAGAGAGAGAGAGAGAGAGAGAGAGAGAGAGAGAGATGACTAGCATAAAGATGAGTGTGCACGCTCGTGTGTGTGTTTGAAGGTGTTGAATAATGCAAGCAAATCAGAGTACACGTGACAGGAGAAAAAAAATTTGCAGTCACAGAGACCTTATTTAGGTGTGTAATTGCGAACGTACTTTGTCTGTCTGCTTCGTGATGATATTTTTACCGGACATGGTGTCCAGCAATTTTTTTTTTCCTGACATTGTGAATAATTAACGGTCAAAAACCAGTATTTACTGGCTAACTGAAACGATGGCGGACACTACCTTTGACATCACATCCTTCATCCATCCATCATTCAGCTATAAGAAGCTTCCATGCTGCATACTCTTATTCTCAAAAATCAATGATTTCAGCTGAACTGCCAGTTTGTCCACATGAGTGCATTTTATGACTTGGTACATCCTGAAATTGTGTAATGAGATGTACAGATGTATTATTTTTGAACATTTATTGCACAGTACTTTCATCATTAACATTGTAGCCTAAAAAAGGTCAACTAGTAAATTAGTGAATGTGCAACCCCTAATTCATGACAGGACAGCCATTAGAACTACAGTTGCAAGCAAAGACATAGCTAAAAACACTACCCTTCGGGTACAACAAGCATTAAACGTGACCTGCAGGATGGAATCTTTTCAGTGTACGAATGACTTTGGACAAAAGTGGCACTGACCCCACCTCACAAATAAAGATGCACTGCACCATCAAAATCCTGATGGCTAATGTAACACCTCTTGCTTGGCAAATACTAAATAACATTTCAATATTACATCTAAGCCAACATCATGTCGGACAATAAGTTCAGTAATGTTAGTATATTACATGGCTGTAATAAGTACATACATACAGCTGCAAAAACTAAATTAGCATAATAATATTTTTGTATGTAACTTATGCTCGCTCGGATACGACTAATCCATGCGCAGGTGATAATGAAATGTATTAGTGTGAGAGATGTGCATATGGCCAGCACTCACCTCCCCATGTGTTAGCTACAGGTAGAGAGGTAGGGAGAGATAGAGATGGCTGGAATGCTGGCTGGAGATCCAGCAGATCATTTGGCACCTTTGAAGCACTAGAGTAAAGAAAACAAACTAAATTAACAACTGCGAAGGTCAAGTATCTCTCACATGGACATGCAAATCTAAACATTGCAGGCTGATTCAAGATGCTTAGGCTTCAGAGCTAAGAATGGGCTACAGTCACAGGTCCTTACTGATGAAAGAACACAGGGAGAGAGTGCTCTATTAGGAGGGTAATCATGCAACAATATCACAGCCAGAATGGTTTTCAAAAAAAATAAGAAAAGAGAGAAAAAAGGGGAGCCTTTCATGTGTTGTGTAGATTTATTTTGCCTCTCAACGCAATCACCTTAATAGCATAATTACTACCCAAACGCGTTCCATTAGTGTGTGCAGTGAATGATGCTCAAATGAGCTGTGGGCAGAAGTGAAGACATAATGGAAGATCAGGTGGTATGATGCTAGACTTAGTGGCTTTGCATAGAATGACATGTTCACCAAATCTAGCTATCATAATAGTTAAACCATTACAAAACACACACAGATGAAAAAAGGGCCCTGGTCCAAATGAACTTGTGTTCTCATACTGAATGACTTACCACAGTCATGGTGAACAACACTTACCCTTTTAAAAAAAAATAACTCTGATTTAGGTGGAGCAGCATATGAAGCTCCTGAGCAGAACTGTGGAGGAATGGAACACAAATCCCATCATTTCCCTTACCTGTTGGTGGAGCTGGGTGTGGAGAACAGGTCGATTGCTGGAGCGGTGCTGATGCTGTTAGACGCTGTGGATACTGGAGAGGCAGCTGTGGTTGAGGATATGGAAGGCTTTTTGGAGAGTTCTTTCAGGCGCTGCTCCTGCAGAGAGAATAAAGCTGGTTTCACATGGGAATATTGGTACGAGCCCAAAAACACAAACATATGTTGTGGATAAAAATGACATGAAATAAACATGACGGAGACCTAGTATGAGTAATATGTAATTTTATTGAAAATTCACAGGACTGGTGGGTGCATAATCTTGAGGAGAGCAGTAGGGGGAAGAAAATGGGGTGTGTCCTGGGGACATGGGATAGTCAGCAAAGGTGAAATAAGGAGACCACTGAGAGTAGGGCGGACTGGCACGTGAGAAGAGGGAAGAATGGTCAGAGCCCAGATCAGAGAAGGTGACATCATCCTCAGACTGAAAGCTGGAGGGAGGGTCTGTCTGTGTAGAGGCGTCAATACACACATTCACGGGGTGGATTCTGTGTCGGGGGTGGGGGACCCCGCATTTCCATTTCCAGTGGGGGTGCTGCGAAGAACGTTAAGTAGCACCATGATATCAGCAGTGAGATGCGCGAGCTGATAGTGAGTGTTCAGGTCCAAATCCAGTCCCTCCCGTAAAGAAGAGAAGGAAAAATGACGACGGGCACCTAGACACACAGAAGCGGTATTAGGCGGATATTGACGAATTGGATTCACACTAAGATCTTTTAAGAGTAACACACTATGGTTTATTAGTCAAAAAGAAGTATAAGATCTGAGGAGTGCAAACACACACACACACACACACACACACACACACACACACACACACACACACACACACACACACACACACACACACACACACACATTCTCGTACAGTCAAGGGCAGGCATGTAGACATAACACATACACACACACTCTCTGTCTCTCACTCTCTCTCTCACACACACATAACATTATAACTTTATAAGAATAATAAAAAGGAGTATTAAGATATTATAAGTGTAATATAAAGAATAGTAAGATATGTAGAATAGTAGAAGGGTAATATAATGATATTATGAAGTAGGAAGTATAGTAAACCATTTTGCAAGCAGTATAACTGTATATAAAATAGAGATATAGAGCAAATATGAAAATAAATTATAAACCAGAAATACAGAAAAATGTAACTTACTCATAATTCAGATGGTGAAGATTCTTGTCTCGAAAGGAAGGCCTTAATTTTAAGAGAAAACCATGAGGAGCCATTTGTAAGGGTAGCTGAGTCAAGCTGCCCCCGCGAGATAAAAGTGAGACCAAGGTCTCTCTAAATTGTTTTGTCTCTCTCCACTTTCGAACCTAATGGTATTCGGAAAGTCCTCTTTCAAAACATAATGGTATTCGGAAAGTCCTCTTTCAAAACATAATGGTAATGTAGATGAGCTCTTTTTTAACCCTATAGGTATTGATATAGTCTTTCTGAAATATATTGGTTATCTACTGAGTAAATACAGTATAAATACTGGAGCTTGAGCTCCGGGCGTCAGATCACTTCTGAGAATTCTCATCGGTGTGGATCTCGTGTGGTGGAACGGAACCAATAAATCTGGACCCTTGCTTCTTCTCACTCACAGCTGGTGTCTTTTTTTTTTTCTATCTCCAACTGGGTTTACAGATTTTTTGGGTAATAGGCTAAATTTGGGCCAGCACATACCAAAAGACAAATGTTTTTTGTGATGGCAAAAATCATGTTAAAACTTCCTAACACAAAGTTCCACTCTCAGCATGCACAACTTTTCCTGGACCTGAATAAGCGTACAGCAAGTATGCTTCAACAGTTTACCACTAGGTGTATGAGTGCACTTGTGTGATTTCTTTGCGCAAATAACGTGGTTTTGTGAACCGCTATTAGAAGTGACAAAACACACCTTAAGTGTTTTTAAACGAGCCTGTTCCTCCTCTAGGGCTGCCTGTTTTTCCCGCTCATCCGCTTTGGTGAAAGATATGCCTGTGTTTGCCAGAGAGGACACGGCGCTGGACAGTGTGCTGGCCCTATTTAAAAAATAAATAAATAAAAATAAAATGGCAGAATGAAAAAAACATCCTAGAAAAGATGTCAATCAGATGCTGTATTAATGGAAGTGATCTTCCTTGGCCCACAGCACACAAGCAGATAAGGGTTTAATGCCTGGCCACCCCACCCCCACCGCAATGAACTTTAGCCCAAGTATTCCTCCAAAATGTCAGACCTACCAAAAGCTAGACAGTTTATTCTGTTGCACAAAACTCATCAGATTCCACTTTTGAGGACGTCATTTGCAGAGGAAAAGGTCAGAAATCTATCCATTTTTGCAGTGACCTAGTTTAGTACAGAACAAACTGCTCTGCGTGAGCATGCAAAACCACTGAGGGCTATCAGTTGCCTCAAAACATACCAGGGACATCTACTTTCTACATTTGAACTCATTCAACAGTTCAATAAAACTTGGCTCTGTGCCAGGCTCAAAGCAATTGTATCCACCCTGACACCATACACACGAATCCAGAAAATCTCTCACACACATACTAAATTTGGTACCTTGGCAAAACAGCCTGGCGGGGAACTGAAAAGCAAAGCTACTCATGTAGGTCACTATACCTGCTGGCCGCAGTCGAGTCCTTCACCTTTTTTCCCTCTAGTGATGCCAAGTGCTGCTCCAGTGCATCCAGGAGACTACTAGGGGCCTGGAAAGAGGACAATTATTTATTTTAGCGGTACTCTCCCACTTTCAAACATGATGTACATACAGTCTCTCTCTCTCTCTCTCTCTCTCACACACACACACACCTCAGTGAGCATGCATAATAATTAATCACCACAAAGGGAACAAGATAGCATCAATCACAGAGGAAAAATAGAGGGAGGTGCAGATACTCACACAGACCGTAAACTGAAAACGGAAAGATAAGGAAAGATACAGAATATAAAGGTGGTAGTTTGACAGTATTTAAGTGAATTTCAGTAAATACAACTGAGACTGAAGACATTGAAATGATTCGACCCAAACAACAAACTTAATTTGAACCACAAGTTTAACTCTGCGTGTGTATGTCTATTGAGAGAAGCTAAATTATTCACCCACACCAAACTGCAAAAGGACCTCTACTCATGTTCACTCTGTTTATTCGTTTCCCTGTTCATGAAGGGACTACACTAGCACCTGTGTGTTCTTGAACTGGAAGTTATTTTGCATTTTAACTATGTGATTAAATTTTTTTCAAAATAGAAAGTACAAACAATGTGGCAAGTTAGCTGTGGAATATACAATTCCAATTTATATAATTTTACAACGACAAAACACCTTTTATGGCTGCATGTGTCAAGTGCTGAGAAGAAAAGGAGAAAGAGAGCAAACAGCGTGAGCCATTTTGCCATCAGCAACATGCAGAAGGTACACTGCAGGCATTGGGCTGAGGCTGGGGCATGCTGGGATACGGGAGTGTGCACCTTTTTTTAAATAACCATACTGTAGTTCTGGCACTTTGAAACAATCACATTTTTATTAGAGTCATTTGTCTTTATGACTATACTCAAGACTCCACGACTACAATAATACTGCGGATGACTATGAAAGATTTAGCCATGCAGAGACTGATGAAGTTTGGCTAACAGGCATGAATGAGGAGAGCAGGGTTGTTTGTCTGGTTTAGACAGCAATGGTTAGGGGAGGTTAGAGAGCTCATACTGCAATCAGCATAGTCAGTGGTCAGTATCACTACGTTTAGAAATCACATTGACAGTGTAGGAAGAATTACAATCTCACCTGAGACAAGTCTGGTATATCGCCTCGGTCAATGCCCACTTGCTGTGTGTTGAGATCAGAGGGAGAGAGGCATGTCATGGTCAGCAGTTGACATGGTACAACCAAACCAATACTAATGTGTTCTGAAGTGCAAAAGCTCCCTGCAGCAAGACTAGCAGTAGTGCCACACATTTTAGTGGTTAAATAAAAAAAACAAAATACAAAACAATGGTGAAAATCAACTAGCCCAAATCCTCCATGATCAAAGATAAAGCTCTACGTAAATATAGAAACTAAACACTTACCTCAGCAACTTTGAGGAACTCTGAGATTCTCGTCATACGAGTGAGGAATTTTTTGTAGATGTCAAGTCCTTCTTTACACTGGGCTTTCTTCATGTCAAAGTACTTCTCTGTGTGATACAAAAAAATGGATGTGGATAAAGGTTATTTATGGTTTAAAAATCACACAGCTGCAATACACACAATTAAGTCGAAATAACCTCTACTTCAGAGGTTTTCACACAACCAAGGTATTTGGTGACATTTCTCATTAGGCCATGATCCAAAGCATATCTCTCCTGTCTGACATTCTGTGCAAACTACCTACTTACTCACATTTGTTTATGGCAAACACTCTACAATCCTCTGTGACTGCTTACCCAGCCAAGAAAAACATGCTCTTACAGCTCCAAAAAATGACAAAGCTCTTGACACTACCAAGTTCTCAAGTTCTTCCAGTATTTTCCTAATGCATTAAAACCCTGTACGTGCTTCACACAAAGTAACGAAATTGAAGATTATTCAAATAACCCAGGGTTATAACTGTTATGTGAATGACTATCAAGTGAGTTGTAATTATGGGTGGTTGCTGTAGAATGGAGCCCTTCTCATGCCTTTGCCTCGGGCTCCAAAGTAGTATGATGACTCAAAGTGCACTGCTCGACTGAACTGGCTGAGTAGGGCTCAAAGGTTTCTTTACCAGGAAACAATGGAGCAGGCAAACAGGGCAAAGTCAACATGAAGCAGAGGCCAGCGCAATACACACAAGTTCACTTAGGGCAGAAACAGCTCACCGAGCAAGTTGATGATCCCTTCGTTGTAGGCAGCAAACAGCCGGATGGCATCTTTAAACAAGAGCATGAAGGTGGCATTAATGACTCCATTCGTGAGTTCGTTCGCATTTACCTGTTGAAGGACATACAATTTTGATTGAACGTCATTACTCAAAATCCTACAGTTTCAATTTCTATTGTTAAACAATCAATCAACCAACTCACATTGAAGTCAAGAAGCGAGTCCATCTGATTCTGGACAATGGGGAGGGTCTTCAGCAGCTTCTCTGTGTTCATGGTTCTCATAACACCATCTGCCCTAGGAGTGAATAAATACACAATATTCCATACAATAAGGACACACCAGTAACATCCACATATCACCTGCATTATATGACAACATTATGGTAGCTACCTGAAATGCTACTACAAGCCAATTTTTTTTATTGGTTAGATGTAGGTGTAAAGGGAAAATGCTCTTACCCCCTCTTCACTTTTGTAAAGTCAAAAGCAACCTGTCTGTAGGACACAGCCTTTTCGTTAAGATAACGGCTATACCGCCGGATGAAAGTGGACATATCATATCCTGAAAACAGATGAATGAAACAATGATAACGCTTAATTGTGATCCCTCTGAGCACAAGAGTTACAACCATTAGTACACGCATAGGCAGCAAAAAAAAAAAAAAAAAAAAAGAAAAGAAAAGAAAAAAAAAGCACCAGATGTACTAATGCATTTCCAGGCTATTAGTTTACTACTAGAACTAATTTTGATGACACCTAAAGCCTTTATGCAAGACATTTATGCAGACTTGAACAAATTTGTTGGTACACTTAAATACTAACAATGTTTCCTGCTGAAAAGTGTTGAAATTAAAATAAATTTTCTCATGTACACCTGCATGCCATTTGTATGTAAAGTCTGTTTGCTCAAAGTAAAGCAAAGAAAGTGTGAAGAGAGAAATTATTGCTTATTCTACAAAGATATTTTAAAATGGCCTGGATAGATTTGTTGGTACACCTAAAAAAGATTAAGTAACTGGATTATCTGGATATTTCAAACTAACTGTTTTCTTTCATTAGTATCACATGTCTTCAATTTTGTAATCAGTCATTCAGCATATTGAAATGGAGAAAAGTAGTCACTCTGCTGTTTGGCATCATCGTGGGCACCACACTGAACGTGGACCGGAGAAAGGAAAGGAAAGAGGTTTGGGGGTTTGATTCCTGTCTCCGCCCTGCGTGGAGTTTGCATGTTTTCAACATGCTTTGGGGTTTCCTCCCCAGTATAAAGACATGCGTTGTAGGCTGATTGGCATTTCCAAATTGTCCATAGTGTTTGAGTGTGTGCACCCTGTGAGGAGTTGGCACCCTTTCAAAGAAAAGAAAATAGTACCTACTGTGAAATATGAAGGAGGCTCAGTTATATTTCGGGGACACTTTGCTGCATCTGGCACAGGGTGCCTTCAACCTATGCAAGGCACAATGAACCCCCAAGGCCATCTAAGCATTCTGGAGTGAAACGTACTGCCCAGTGTCAGAAAGCTCAGTCTCGGTCGCATAGGCCCTCCAACAGGATAATGGCCCAAAACACACAGCTCAAAGCACCCAAGAATAGCTAAGAACAAAACACTGAACTATTCTGAAGTGGCCTTCTGTGAGCCCTGATACGAATCATATCGAACATCTATGGAAAGAGCTGAAACATAGAGTCTGGAGAACGCACCTGTCAAACCTGAGACAGCTGGAACAGTTTGCTCAGGAAGAGTGGGCCAAACTACCTGTTGACAGGTGCAAAAGTCTCATTGAGAGCTACGGAAAATCACCTGTTTGCTGTGATTGCCTCTAACGGACATTAGGTTAAGGGTCCCATAATTTTTTCCATGCCATTTTGATTTGTTTTATTATCTAAAATATTCAGTTGAATCAAATAAAAAAAAATCTAAATCAATCAAAGACTGATTTTCATTAAATATGGAATAAACAATGATAGACGATTATTTATGTCAGATTCAAGTTATTTCAGAGAAAATTGTGGGTTCTTCTTTTTTCATGGAATAATAAACAAAATTTTCTCCACATCTGTACAAGGTGGAGCCACAACTGGTCTAGAGCTTTCACCCTGAATGAGTGCTGACTGCCAGCCATCCTGTTAACATGGGAAAAGCCTTGGGTAAATAAATCCATGAGTGCTTTAATTAAGCTCAAATTCAGCCAGGCTGCTCAACATGCCACATAAGGTAGTGAGAAAGTAGAGAGAGAGAGAGAGAGAGAGAGAGAGAGAGAGAGAGGGAGTGAGAGAGAGAGAGAGTGTGAGTGCAAGTTAGCGAGAGTGTGACAGAGTGAGAATAGTGACCAATCACACTACTACACATGGTAGCTTTAGCTGTACTTCACTACACTGGAGCATTTTTACATCTTTTTCACATTTTAAAATGTGCTAAAGAAATCAATGTGTGTCAGTGACTATGCATTTCCATTGAACACTGTGACTGTTTTAAAAAAAGGAGCAGCAGAATGACAATCAAAAGCCTGTGTTTCTGTCTCTGGAACACGTTCACTACATGGTGAGAAAATCCGGTTTCTCTCATTCTGTTGCATTTGCTCCTTTCCCTGAATTTCTAGTGTTTAGATTGAGGTTATCATGCACAAATACCAAATTTGCATAGAAAAAAAAGGATGTAAACTCCACTATTGATCCAAATACTGAACTTGGAAGCACCTACCTTGTAAGCCACTTTTGTCCAAAAAATTACTGAGGTTGAATAATGTGTTCCTGGAAGCCAGGTACTGAATAAATCTCTGTGTATATAAAAGTGAAAGAAATTAGTTATTCATTCTTTAAAAAAGGTCATACACATTGTAAAATGGGCAACTGCATTCAAACTGAAGTATGAGAAGATGGGAACTACAGCCTTTTAAATGATCTGAAAGGGCACAAAAATGCAGTACATTATGGAATCAGTCAACATGGAAAGAAACAGCTTTTTACTGTAATCCTGTGAGCTACTCTAATCCTGAAGAGAACTCAATCATCAACAGTGTCCAAATTGTAAATTCGTACCAGCAGACACTAGTGAACAATATGAAATGAAGCCGCTAAAATAAACATCTGTTTTAAATGCTGTACATGCTAAAACCTTCTTATTGATCGTATCTTGGAGTATTAAGGGCGTGTGGGTGGGTGGGTGTGTATATATATATATTATATATATATTATATATATATATATATATATATTATATATATATATATATATATATATATATATATATATATATATATATATATATATATATATATATATATATATATAAACTGACCTCGTTGCCATAGACCATGAGGTGGTGTGTGGTGATGAGGGATTTAAACACGACCACCCAGCTGGTGTTGGCAGTGCGTTCGAACAGCGTGTCCGCCAGTTGAGGGATGTTCACGTTCATCTCGTTTGTGCACTGAATCAGATCTGAGGAGACAGATACAGACATCAAAAAGTGAAGTACAGATAGATATTACGTACAATATGAAAAGTTCAAGGCAATGTTTCCCCAATCATATGAGGGGTAGGGATGGGCAATATGGACTTATAACTATATCACGCTATTTTTCGGTGTTTATTGCGACAACGATATCAGTGACAATACAAATATAGTGCCATTCACCAATGTTTTTGGCTACAAGTGACCGCTGCATGCAGTCTTGAGAGCCTCAGGAACACAAACACTGATCTAAAAGTAAAATAGATTTTTTGTAACCAAACCAGTTCCAGATTGTAGAGGTACAGTAGCCCCTCGTTTAGCGATAAACTCCTCCTCAGCTTCACGTCCGCCTGCTGTCGTATTTTTTTTTCGCTCTGCACCTGAGCTGCGAATGGATCGCACACCGTCACTCACAGAAATACGTCATCAACTAGGCTTTATCGTTATTATCGCGAGAAGACTAATTCTTATTGTGAGGAGAATTTCTACCAGTATATTGCAAACTATAAGATATCGCCCATCCCTAATTGCCCACATTTTATTTATTAATACATCCTATGAGAGCGAGAGAGAGAGAAAAGGGGATGGGCAGAGCAGTGGCAGCACTAACCAAGAGAAAGACAAGCAGAGCTGTACTGTTTGATGTTAATTACCCATTGACCGGTAGCTTGTAACTTGCCAGCGTCAAGAATCTGATCGACTGTGCTGCATTTGATCATGCCAGCTCCTGGGATGTTCAGCACTCATATTCTATGCACTTTGCGACTACAGCACATGACCATCACAAGTAATGTACAGTGATGCAACAGTGCTATTGCTTATTTATAATTTATAATATATATATATATATATATATATATATATATATATATATATATATATATATATATATATATATATACACACACACACACACACACATACATACATACATACATACATACATACATATATACACATATTAAAAAAATTATAAATAAAACAATTAACATGGACTTATCTACTGAACTGATGTGTGAAATCAGTTGCTGACTATTTCGCCTCACTACTTCACATTTATCATGCACATAACAAATCCTGCTCCCCATGGAACCACTCAGAATAATCTTTTATAAATCCTTTTAATGTAGTCGTGCAGCTCATTTGTCAAGCTGGGAAAATGCAGCCGTTAGTTATTTGATAATGTCATTCAAATAAGGAGCAATTTCTTGTCAGTGATATATAGCAACACTCCGAATGCTCCTTAGACTCAGACAGTTTGTTACTGAGCTGCGCTTGAAAGTGGAAAACGAGATATTTAAAAAAATAAAAAATTGTTTCTATCAACAGCTTTACTCCTGTATGAGAGATATATTTAGAAGAGCGAGTCATTATTTGTAAGCTGTGGGAAAAAACAAGGGTTTTATTTGAATTTACTTGAATACATACCAGTTCATGTTCAGTGGAAGAATTCCCTAAAAGCAAGTACTGACAATTCCTAGCAGTTGATTCGTCATAATAATCTGAAATTTGTATAATTAGTGACAAGCTCTAGCCACTATAAAAAACATAAATAAATAAATAAATAAATAAATAAATAAATAAATAAATAAAAAACATTGGGGGAAAAAAGCATGAAACTTCCATGTGATAAATCAAGTGATTATTTGTTAAAAGTAACTTTTTTTTTTTCCGACAACGCAAGATGTGCTATGCCAAACTTGTGAGATAGACAGCAATATGCTGTGCTTTAAGAACCATTTGGCTTAGCTCCATAGCTAAGTGACAGTGTGGAAAGGGTGTGGACAAGTGCAAGAGTGAGGCTGAGTCAAATATCCCTACTACCCAACTATATGGTACGCGAAAAGCAGTAAAAGAGCACTAAAAGAGTAGTATTTACGAATTCTCAGTATTCATAAAACAGTAGTCGAGAAATACCCGGATGACCTACTGCTTCCGACGAGATTCCGCGGCATGGAACCACTGGACACTGTGCTATACCATAATGCAACGGTACTGGTGTGGAAATGCTGTCAGAATATAAAATGGCGTTACAGCGAGTCAGCTTTGACAATGCAAACATTGCGGATGTAGCATGCCCAGATTGTGTTCATAATGGACACATTATGAATCAGTATGTACTGCATCAATGGCTGAGCAGTAGGTACTGAATCAAAAGAAGAAATGAAAAATCTCATCCTGCTCAACTCACCACTCTATTCACATGCTCTGGCTTTCTTAGGTGGTTTAACACCGGGTATGATTGCTGAGGTCCGAATCCGAGTGCAACTGTTCCCGGTGCCCCCCGCAGTGCTGGTCTGTTTTCAGACTCACTTGATTCTATCAAATCCCGGTGCATTTGCGTTCATCTTACATCATCACAAACACGCATGGAGAACTCAACACGACTCACCATTAAATTGATTTATTTTTTATTATTAATGTTTTGTTGCTATTGTGCACAGCAGAGAATATTTGCAGCAGTGGACCTCTTCAGTGTCCCACAAAATCCCCTGCCAGTCATGGCACTCGTGTGTTGTGGAAACTAATTCATTCACTCGTACTGCACGCAAAATGCTTTTCCACCACTCTGAAGCCATTTTGGGGAGGTTTTTACAAACCATACCAAGAGTATCTGAAAGAATAACTACAGTAGAGCTATGATGGCTTAGCGGTAACGGTTTGTTCGGTTTCTTTTCAAGTCACTGAACAGTGCATGTGTGTTTATTTGGTATGGGAGGATAAGGGTGGACCATAGAGCACCTTTTCCTTCGTAAGCCACATTCCCTATTTAAAGCTGCACAAAGCAGTAACTATAGGAATACAAAAAGGCCTTTGAGGGCCAACGGGACCCTCGTGCACAGCATGCACACATCCACAGACGTCTTGAAAAAGCAAAGCAATGCAGGACTAAGAAGGTCTAAAATAGAGAGAAATTGCACATGCACACAGCTAGAAGGAGAGCTGCCAATCAATCAATAAATTGAAGACTCGGATTGAGTCAATTTCTCATAAAAAAAAAAAAAGGAAAAGAAAAAAAAGGGTACCAACAAGAGCAAACAACTTCCTACTGAGCAAGTAACAAAAATGATGAACTGATGTATCTAGTGTTCCCTTTTGCTGATAAAACATGAAGGAAATGCCAGCACACTCATCTGATGTGCACTCATATTACACCTCATTGAAATGTACAACTCAAAGGCCACTGAAATCTACTGGCCACACGGTCTGTGCTAGCCCATGTGATCACCACACGACTAAGCTTGATTCTGAGTCAGGTGACCAGCCCCCCTAATTGGCAGAGGTGAGAGACATGACTTCACTGATTGACTTCTGAGTCCAAAATCTCCATTAACTCAGTAGACAGACGACATACTATGTTACTCATTCTTTCCTTTCCATTACAAAATGATGCTATGCTACATTTTAAAAGATTTTAGCGTGTCTACATAAAAGGACGTGGAAGACCCAGACAATATATGACTAATATCAACATATATAACTTTGAAGAACTTCAGATAAATGCAGAGCATGGTCTACTGCATGAATGAGGAGGTGTACATGTGTTCCCAAAGTGCTCAATTAGTGTATTTTAGACCTAAAATCCTACAAACATTCAACCAGTTCATTCTTAATATATTGTGCTAATGAGAAACTTGGACAGACCGACAACCTGAAAACAAACTGAATTTTACATTAATACTGTCCATCAAACCCAATTTCTTGCTCAATATGCAGAAAAAAAGACAAACCAAATGAAATGTTTAGCAAACTTGGAATGAATTAATGCAGCTTAATTATTAGATATATCACACGAGCCTAAAATCCATTCCGAAATCTTAAGACATGACTCAACATCCATTTATCACTGGCGCAAGCCTGGGAAATAACAGTTGGGAAAAATAACAAGTATAGCATTTTTTTTTTTTTATATTCATACTTAGACTGTCTAATTCTATAGTATTTAACTTGAACCTATTTGGCAGTGTATATCGGACTACATGCACTGGGGTAGAACAGCACAGTGCTCTTCATTAGACATGGTTTACTAGTCCCTTCCTGCTGTGTCCGTGACTTTGATCTCACAAATAGAAGTGATGCGTGCAGGTGAGGCTGAACCGATTATGAGGCTGTTTTGGCAGGGGATCAGAATATAGCATAAGCTTTTTGTTACCATTACAGATTGTCTCAATTTCAAGAAGAAGCCACTTTCAAGGGTGCCAATATAAGTGGAGGGCACTGCATAAGGAAATGGAACGAATTTTTGGCGGCGCTCTTGTAGGCCATGTTGTTAAAGGCAGGGGAAAATACTGCATCAGTAAGCAGAAACCTCAAGCTTCATATAGCACATGACAGGAAACTGAATTAGTCTGTAAAAACCGAAATTAGTCCATACAAATAAAAACTGGAAAAAGGAAATCGAAAGTAAGAACATTTGGGTTTTATGCCTCCAGAGAGAACACAAAGCATGAGAAACAAACACACTGTATTCACATTAGTAAGCTACTGTACAAGTCAATAATAAATTATGGCCAATATAGTCTACAGTACAAGTTATACGTTACATTGCTACTTTGTGCACCACTTGCACACAGACGAAAATTTCTCAATTAAAAAGCTCCGCTTGTTACCCTGCTATGCCTGATCTACCCCAGAAAATATTTGCAAATTATCTTTTGTATTACAACCCTTCACAAAGAGTCCAAAGCATCATTTTTTTTTTTTCCCCAAAAGTTTAAAAGGGTAGTGCAACAAAAAAAACCCCAACCAAACAAAAACACCAGGGGAAAAGGCAAAGCAAAAATGACACAAAAAACCCCCACAATGATTAAGTATGTTTGGCATTTCACTTCTAAACAAACAAATGATGGCGGAAGGGGGGACGGGACGGGACGGGACAAAAAAAAACTTTCCTAACTAATGCAAGCACATCCCTGAAAATACAACAGATCACTTTAGCCTAAAATTGTACTCAGTGTTTAGAGCTTTTCATGGGAAGTGGTCATCTGTCACATCAAAAGGGAGGTACAGTGCTTTTTATTTTGTACTGAAGCAAAAAAAAAAAAAAAAAAAAAAAAAAAAAAAAAAAAAAAAAAAAGGTATCCAACACCAATCACCAATGTGAAAACCTAACTGCCCCTTGAAACTTAAAAAGTGTTTGTGCCACCTTTAGCAGCAATAACTGCAACCAAACGCTTCCAATAACTAGAGATCAGTCTTTCACATACTTCTAGGACAAGGACTGACTGCTATGCTTTGGATCATTGTCTGGCTGCATAATGCAGTTGCGCTTGAGTTACAACTTATGGACTGGACATTCTCCTTTAGGATTTTCTGGTAGAAAGCAGAATTCATGTTTCCCTCAATTACTGCAAGTTGCCCAGGCCCTGAAACAGCAATGCATCCTCACACCATCAAACTTCCACCACCATGCTTGACCGTATGATGTTCTTTTTGTGCAATTCAGTGTTTGGTTTACGCCAGATGTAACGGCACCCGTCTTCCAAATAGTTCCACTTTCAACTCATCAGTCCACAGAACATTCTCACAAAAGGTTTGAGAATTTTGGAAGGCCAGCCAATTCAGGATCACTACTGTGCCAAGTTTTTCCATTTGGAGATAATGGCTCTCACTGTGGTCCTTTGGCATACCAGAGCCTTTGAAATAGCTTTGTAACCCTTCCCAGACTGATGTATTTCAATCACCTCCTTCCTCATCACATCTGGAATTTCTGGCATAGTGAGTCACTAAAAGGTAATACCTTTTAACCGACTTCATGCTGTTGAAAAAGTTCTATTTAAGTGTTGATTTGATTGAACAGGGTTTGCAGTAGGGATGCACCGAAATGAAAATTCTTGGCCGAAGTCGAAACCGAATATTGCATAAATTAAATAGTCAAAATGTGCTTTTTACTATTTTGTCTTGCTTTTCAAAGAAAAAAAAAAAATCAATTACAAAAACTACAATTTCAAAATATTTATTTAACACTGAACATTTTTTTTTCATTCCAGCAGACATAGGCTACCAACAAGGCACAATATACCTTTAAATAAATAAATTAGTAAAATAAAAATATTTTTATGTGGTCATCTTTGAGCCCCCCTTGAATAGCCTGTTAGGCATGTATCTGACTGCTGAAAGAATGTAACACTTAAAAAGTGCACTGACGAGTGCAAAAAATGGTTCTATTTGGTTATATACGGCTGATTATATTCGGGATATATACCGCTTGCGTCCCAGAACACCTCGGAGTATTATAGTAGATATAGTATAGTTAGATATGTTGTTAATGTTATGTTCCCTTAAATAAATATGTCTTTACCTGCTTCCGTACTCTACTCCCTTATGTCTCGCGACGTGACAGAATACTCCGGAACAGAAACAAAACAAACGCACGTGTCCACAGTAAACAATGTCATGGTTGTCAACATCTGAAGAGCATGCGCTCGTGCACATAGCTCGTGCATGTGCGCGCCCCCTCATCGCTCTGAGCGTGCTACCGGAAGTGGAGGTCATGACATTCGCGCGTCTCACTCTGGTTGCTAGGCTATTTGGCGCGTCAAATTTATTCTGCCTTTTGCACACCGAAAGTGCTTTTTTTGCTATTTCCGGCCGAATAATTTCGTTTGCCGAACATTCGGTGCATCCCTAGTTTGCATCCCTAGTAACCGGGCCTGGTCGTGTCTAGTCCAATTGAACCCCATTATGAATGTAGTTTCATAGATTTGGGGAATTAGTAACTATGGGAGCAAATACATTTTCCACACAGGCCGAGTTGATATTAGATAACTTTTTTGCTTCAATAAATAGCACTATCATTTAAAAACTGTATTGTGTGTTTACTCAGATTGCCTTTGCTTTATCTTGGATTTTGTCTTTTTATTTCTTAAACAATTTAGCATGAGATACACAAAACAGAAGAAAGTCAGGATGGGGCAAATACTTTCACACAGCACTGTAGCATGCATGGGATGAAGTGTCAAAAAGTTAGTTTCATATATTTCAGTGCTGAGAACGTATCAAGACAAGTATTAGAAGGCGAACTCTCCAAAGTGTCCCCTGAGCTGTGAAGTGAGATCATGGAGGGTGAAAAACAATAATGAGGAAGACTCTCTCTGCCTCAGCTAATGTCAATTAGAGGCAGCAGAACATTAATAGGTCAACAGCAAGATAGTGGTCACGTAGCTGGTGAAGGATATGTTGTTTATTTTAACACAGCTTAGAAAAAGTGTCATGATTTGTCCATCCGAGTACTATTCTTCCCATCAACATCTAAACCTCTGGCTCAGTATAGGGTAATATGTGACTGACTGGCCCAATGACGTAGGGTGGAAAAGCTATAAATACACAAGCTTGTAATGAGAAAATGGGGTAAAATGCCATTCATTCTGCCAAAATAGGCCACAGGAAGAGTGCACATTTGAGTCAGGATGCAGAATGAATTTGGAACTTTCCAAAGAAACAATGAGTACGAACAAGCATCTATCGCTCAGCTACATGCCCTCGAGTAGACACCCAGTGGTACACAAAGAATTATCGATTAAAAATGCTGGGCCATGGTTTGTGAAACCAAAGTATGTTTTTGTAATACTCAAACATTATACCAAATAAGCTGTGCTCAGGCAATGCAGACAATCAACATGCTGCCTTAATATACAAACTTCAGCGGGCTAATAGCATGTTGCTACAGTAGTCGCCTTTTAATTTGCCCATGGAAACTCATTAAACATTAAAGCACGTTCAGCACAACACAACCAATTTTATTACTACAAAGATCAGAGGGGCTCAACATTGAAGACTAAAGGGATCCTTATACTTCATGAGAACTACAAAAATATGCATCAGAAAGCTTTTAGTTTTTCAGAGCAGACAGAGGACCTTGGCTGTCCATTAAACATGGGAACGTGCAATAAACAGCAAGGCAAACTATGTGAAAGTGCATGATTAATTGTGTCCTCAAATAAAATGGAGCGCTGTATTAAGTGAGATCAGGATGTTGGCAGTTTTGCTGCTCCAAATCTGAAAAGGAGTACATCAACTAATTGACAGCATGATTTGCGGCTTTTGAATAAAAATTTTGAACAACAGTCCGTACAGGATTTCACAGAGTTCTTTTGTGATTCTTGCGCCCAAAAGTGCTCGATTTTGCCGTGACATTTTTCCAGAATGTGCCTTGCAATCTGCGTAGGACTCGAGTTGGTGTAACTGCAATTGCACAAAATTGTTTTGCATGGCCCTTTGCAGATAAATTAGATATTTTAGCTGTACTCATGTTTGACATGTGAATCAAAGAGGACTTTGGCTATATGCACATTGTGATGATGTCACAACGTAACTCGGCCCAAATCCGAGGAAAATCTGCGGTAATTTTGTAAAAATTGTAAAAGTTGCTGGGAAGATTGCAGAGTTTCCTTGACTTTGCATTAATTTCGGCGATCACAAAATCCTGGAGGGACTGAATAAAGCTGAACACTTGTTTGACTCTTCTTCAACTTGCCCCATTGTTTACATTTATCCATCAGTGGAAAATCATGTCGAATATGTTAAGAAAATGAAACGATAAATGCATCTGTTTGTCTCTGCATGGAAGTATTAGTAGGCAGCAAAAATACACTGATTGAATAAAAACAAACGCACGTCCACTCCGTCCAACACTTCTCATCACCTCTTCCCCGGGAAAAGATTAACACAATAGATGCGTTCGGTGTTAATCTGTCAGCGTGACGTCTATGAACCAAGGTGACTTTCTAGCAGGTTTATTCTCTTATGAAACTGAAAGTTTGTCTCAAACATGGTGTACAGCTGATTCCAGAATACACACAAATACTCTGGTACAAAATATTTGCATGGCTTGTGTAACTGCAGACTCGCACTCATGTGGTTGGCTTAATTTTCTTTTTACTTTAATAGGCTAACTTAATAGAAACTATGGAGAAAGTGATGAGACTTCATTGATTTCGTGATTTTTCCACATACAATGTATTTAAAAAAATAATAAAACATAAAAAACGATGTGTAACAGTACCCAGCACAAGAGGCAGCATCCGCTTGTAAATTCACAGACGTCCTCCCAGATGTGTGGATCATAAAATTGTCAGACCACCCTTAAGTAAGTATTAAAAAATTTTTCCCCTAAATTTTCTCAACACACAGTGACTGGTGATCTGGACAGAACTCACCATAGGAGGAGCTGCAAATGATTAAATGATGCAAACCCAATCATTTTACTGTGCAATTAATAATTCCTGGTTTAAACATCCACATCACTGACACACCACAAAACAAGTCCTAGCCATGTAGACATTTCCTTATTAAGGCATTTCTTTGTTGGTTCCTGCAGAAACGACATTTTAGGACACAGCCCGCATTTTAAAGGCCGACAGCAGATTTTTCCTGCTTTAGGCTTTTCTTGATGGCACTGCATCCTACAATCACGATTATCTGACATTTAATCATGTTCCGAGATTTTTATTTATTTATTTATTTTTTTTCACGATTCAAGTAATAACTTCCTTTTGGGTGTTTACATTTAGAATAGCTGTCAACATAAAAGAATGCAGGAAGCACTTTTTTTTTTTTTGAGTCAGGCTCACTGGGTTCATCCTAGACTCCCATTTTCTGTTCTTTACTTCATAGCAGAAGTGCCAAGAGTGCAAATCTAGGAAGGAGTAGTCACTCCCCACATCTTAATGAGCATGCTTTAGGAGGGATGTGATCACTAATTGTCAGTTGTACTCAGGCATCTTTTATATTAAAAAAAAGAAGAAAAAAAAAGAAGAAAGAAAGTAGTAGTAGTCTTAAACCCCTGTTCAAGTCAGGTTGGATGTTCACAAAACTTTACCCCCCCCCCCTCCACTTTCTTCCTGTCTGTCTGTCTGCGTCTGTTCTCCAAGTAGATCTCACACAAGTATGGAGCAACTCCGAATGAGTCGATAGCTTCACATTTATGGCCCATTTCTCAGCGTTATCACTGGGCAGACAGAGTTAAGTAGGACAGCACACCCTTCTCTTTGCGTGATCGGCACAGTTGTCTAGGGATCACTCTGTGTCTAGGACGCAAGTCAGAAATCTCACTAACAGCTGTGCTGTGTAACATGCCACCATCGGGAGCTCGAACCCACTAAGAATCATGATGTAGTATGATCGTGAGATGCAGTGAAGGCACCCGAGCATGGAGAAGCTCACGAAGTGGGACTATACTGCTCTACAGGTCGCTAAATCTACCGCCAGTATGTATTTGCAGAGCTAATCAATATTACTTCTCCAGTGCAACTCTTTGATCTATACAGTAGTGGATATAAAACAGATCTGAAACAGACCTGCCACGTTATCAGGAACATCTGTACACCTGCACATGAAATGATCTAACCCAGAAGTTCTCAACCTTTTGTAACCAATGCACCAGATCCCCCCACCAGAATATATATTTTAAAAAACCTCATCTGTAATCTGTTTTTGATACTTTTTTTTTCCCTTTTACGTTTTTGTACTTTTTTAAATTACTTGTTGTAACTTATGATTTTTTTTTAAAAAAAAAGAACTTTTATAAAACTATATATAACGGACAGGTATGGAACATGAATGATCAAAAATTTTTCTGAACACTATAACTACTTTGAACAAGAGAACTAGGCTGTAATAGTGTGTACTATTTTACATGTAAAACATGTTGCATTACATTCGTCTTATGTTCTAAAAATGTTAATTTAAGAATTATATAAATTGGGAAGAAGGGCGCGTCTCGTTATCCATGAAATTGTTAAATCTCCGGCTCTCAGCCCCTCACTGAACAGAGCAGACGCAGAGAGAGGTGTGAGTACAGAGGGAAAGCAAGACCTCGCACTTGCAGGACAGTACTGGCCACATTTGGAAAGTCGCTAAGGTTTGTCCAAAAAGTCACTAGATTTGTCATTAGATGCTTTTTTTGGCAAAAAAAAGTCACTAAAGGGGTCTGAAAAGTCACTAAGTTGGCAACACTGGGCTGCACTGACAGCTAGATAAAAGGCAGCTAAGCTCCACCTCTCCCTAGCAAAAAGGAAATACAGAGGGAGAGGGAACGCAGGGTTTTTCATTTATGCACATTCTATTTGAAAAGCAGTAAAATACACTGAGTACCCAATTGAAGCCCTCTCCGTGTTTTTTTTCTTCTTCTTGAAAACAATTTAAGCCCCCCTGCCGATCTCTCCGCGTCCCCACTTGCAATCTTTGTCACTATAAAAAAATTTTTTTATTATTCTGAAGGCTTGCCCCCTCTTCTTCCCCCATCTTTCCCTGCCACGCCCCCTCCCCCGCTTCTTCGCACAGCCATCCACGCCCATTTAAGCTGCATTATTCAAAAACATTGAGGTAGGCTTGAGCTGAAAGAGGGAGGTTCCATGACCCTTTAAATCAGTACATAAATATCTATGCAAGTTAGCTAGGTAAGGGATTTCTTTAGCTGTATTATAGCATTATTTATATCTTTTGCTATGCTATCTCTGGTGCAATATTGCTATCGCATCCACAATAATTACTCCCCAACAAAACAAAATTCTTTGTTGAGGCTTACCTTACCGAAGGTTTGCAACTTGTTTATCCGAGTTGATGGTTGTTACCAACATCCCAACGTGCCAGTACAGAGAAATCTCATCAGCAGTTTGATTAGCTTGGTAAACAAACAATTCTTTTCTATCTAATCAGGCAAACGGACGTCCAAACACTGATTGCTCATTCCTGTTGCCAGTTTACCTTTCCGTTTGGGATCAAGCCACTTTTCAGTTATGTTTTTTTAAGTGTATAGAAGTCACTGTTGTTTTTACATTCATTCTAATATGTCTCACCTAAATGCCTTTTTACTTTCATTTGGCTTAAGGCGCACAGCAAAAACACTTCAGTGCTGCGCCTAAGCCTTTCTATGGTAAGGAAAACCCTGCAGCTGGACAACAACAAGTGTTAGAAACGTATTTCAGCTGAACACTGGATTTCGCTGAGTTTTTTTGTGATCATTGCGGCCAAAAAGTGCTTGATTTTGATGCGGCTTTTTTCAAAATTTGCGAGTGTGGTTTTTATGCAAAAAAAAAAAAAAAGCAAAAAGAAAACCTACTTAAATTGGTGAAACTGCAGTTGCACGAAAGTGTTTTGCACGGTCTTTCGCAACAATGTTTGTTGGTAAATGAGACTGTTGCTGTACTAATGTTTGACACACATGAATTTAAGAGGGCTTTGACTGAATACGTGTCATGATGAGGTCACATGATGTGTCTAGGCCCAAATCTGTAGAAAACCTATAATTTTGAAAAATCGCAAGTTCCTCCGAATATTGCAGACTTTGTTTGTCTTCGCTTGAATTTCTGCGATCAGAAAATCGTGACATCCCGGAGGAGCTTAATTATAACAGGGGTCAGGCAAGACAATCCCCCCCCCCCCCTTGTTTAATACTGAAATGTTTATTTTTAAAATATTAAATCTTGCTTCAATTGTACTCCTGTTTGCTAATAAATTCTCTTTTATACTTGTAAATGTTTTTCATAGAGATGCACCAATAAAATAAGGCTATTTTTCACGCCACCGTCCATCATCTGATGTTCAGGGCCGATTATATCCTGTCAATATAGGGAAAACATCGATTTCGTGCTGTGTGTAAAGTTGTCTCTTGTGTGGAATGACGACAAAACTACAGTTTGTAATCTCTGCACTGCTAAAATTTTACACCGGACGCTGCAGCAGTGAAACGGCAGTTTCGGCGTCGAGTCAATTTTTCTTTTTTGACGCGCAGCTCGAGCTGAATTAAAGCACCAGTACACGGTTGAAAGATTTAAAGGAAGATGGGTTGACATAATATATGCATATACACACACACACACACACACACACACTATATTACATTACATTACATTACATATATATACACACACACACACACACACACACACATACATATATATATACACACACACACACATATATATATATATATATATACACACACACACACACACATATATATACACACACACACATATATATACACACACACACACACACACACACACACACATATATATACACACACACACATATATATACACACACACACACACACACACACACACATATATATATATATATACATATATACACACACACACACACATATATACACACACACACACACACACACACACACACACACACACATATATATATATATATATATATATACACATATATACACACACACACACACATATATATACATTATACATATATACATTATACATACATATACATATATACATATATACATATATATTATATATATCTCAGAAAAATATATTTGTAGAGTAGTATATTTCAGATCCAGTTAATGTTAATATATTAAAAAAAAGGTTGATATTATATATGACCAGTTTGATGTCAGTGATGAAGTAGAAATGCTTTTGTTTGTGGTGAGTGAGTGTGAGACTAACAGGAGGTTTTTTAAGAATTCAATGTTAATATGAATTAATAACATTTGATAAGTTAAGAAATATTTCTTTAATCTTCAGAATTTAGTCAATGTGTTCGTGCAATTAATGTTAGAGTAATGTGTTTTCTGTTTACGAGACCAGTTACTGTGAAACAACTTGTTGAAATGGAGAGAATAAAGTTTTTATTTGCATTTCCTTCAGAATTGTGGAATTAATTATTATTCATTTAAAAGAAGCCATAAAAGGCAGAACTATCTGTATCAGCCGATATCACTTTGAATAATCGGTATCGGCTGAGAAATTTTATAATCGGTGCATCTCTACCTTTTCAACTACTGGCACCAATACAACAAAAACTAAAAACACACAGCTGTGCCTGAAGGCTTCCTTGACCCTGGTTTGAATTATTCAAATATGTGGTTCAGAAAAGATGCCACAAACAAGTGAAGGCTTAAAACACCAGCCTTCCTGTTAATACCAGGAAGAATATGTGAATAAATGATAATTATAGCATGCAGAATGACCCAACATGAAGCCCAAAGAGTTGACCATGTATAATTCATAGGAAAACAGCCATGACTGCCCAGCACCAAGATTTCCCATCAGAAGTACCAATGTCTAGTCTCAAATAGGTCTGTCCCAGTGGTGCAATTTACAATCAACACACACAATATTCTTCTCATTTGCCTTAAAATACCAGATGGCTGATGCCTGCCAGAAGTCCAATGATTAAACATTGTTAACTCGTGTATTGTAACCCGTCAGGCAGTATAAACACAATATTGTGGAATCGTAAATCATGCAGATATCGCAACATGAAAAATTTATGTCGGCGCTTGCAAATGCTTAGCAGTGACTGTCATGCATCAGAACTGAACAATATGATTTTCGCTAAACTAGCCACAGAAATTACACAGCATTACATGTGATCTGCGATCACCACTCTGACAGCTTGTATGAAACATCAATTTAATCTCTGATGTAGCATTTTTAAGGCCCAGAAATATACAATGACTAATTTATGGGAGGCAATTTCAGGACTTGGCAATGCTGAAGATATATTTCAACATAATTCTGCTTCCCAGCATAGGGTTGGCGCGATATAATGGAAATACTGCATACTGGGTTATCGGAACGTACAAGTGGTAAATTTTCTTTACTGTACATTTAAAAAGGCATAAGAGGCAGCATATTTTCACCATTGAGATAAAGCAAATCTCATTATGAATTAAATTTTTTGTTTTTATTTTTGCATTATGCTACCTAAAGCCAGACGTTGCTTTACAGTTTACCTTAAAGCTGCAGCATAGAACTTTTTTTGGTTAAAAACTAACAAAAAATTAATTATTGCGCACGTACAGAATTTTTTTTTTTTTTTTTTTAAATCAGTGCTGCTTTAAAAACTGTCGCTTTACCTTACCACGACTTCTAATGGTAAGTTTATAATAATTTGAGCTATCGGGTCGGATGTCGTGGGAAACGTCAGTTTGACGTCATTTGCGTGGCCTTTGACATCACCACGTGTTTACATCACGTCCGTAAACAGAAAGAAGGAGACCTGGCTACTATATCGTGTGTGTGTGTGTGGGTGCCGAGAATGGTGAAGTGCTTGTAGGTGGTTCTTACAAGAGCTGCTTAGAATATAAACTTGTCATCTAGACGGCTGCTTTTAATCTGAGGATCATCACTGACGTGGGGAATCAGCTATGGTCCAAACCAAAAAATCTCAAATGGCAGAGAGCCTGCGGTCAAAAAGGGAAAGATATAGAGCCCGTGCTAAAAGGTGAATAAATATCGGCATGGCTAAAAGGTGAATAAATATCGCCATTGAGAGGTGATGAAAACTCTCAGATCTGAAAGTATTAAAAAGTGACACAGAGATGGCTTTTTTCTGTTAAGACATTGAGCCACTGAAATAGGTAGCTAGCTAACATTAGCACACTTGTTCACTTGATTCAGCTAGGCATAGAGTTTCCTGTGTTGTTTTGTTTTTGCTATGAACAGTGTGGTAAATTGCACTTAATTCCTGCTAGCCATGAGAGAGAGCAACTTGCCTCTACTCCAAGAAAACCGTATCCGCCTCAATCTCCACGGTCAAGTACTGGCGCTAATATACAACACATACTGTATTCCTCAAACCATCAGATTCATCCACACAGAGAAGCAGTGCTAAAGCACAACCCAAGTGTTTACATAATGAAGACGAACTATATGTTGATACGTGAAATTCTGGAGCGAACGTCGGACGGTTTGGCGTGGGGACATAATGACGTGTGCCATTAATTGAACCATTTTCTATAACATGTAAAACAGGAACATGAAAGGAGTATTCTAAAAGCGACTCATGTAAACACCTTAATCACAATATTGTCTTACTCAGGATAGGGTCAATAATTAGATTACTGCTGTCCATGTAAACGTAGTCAATGTGAGGCCATCTGTCCTAAACTTGAAGCTGAACCAAAAGTGGACCTTTCAACAGGATAATGATCCCAAGCACATTAGCAAATCCACCAGGAATGGCTCAAAAATAAGAAATGGAGAGTTTTGGAATGCCCTAGTCAAATTTGACTAGGATTTGAATCCAGATTTGAATCCCATTGAAATGTTGTGGGGGGATTTGAAACGGGCAGCACATCCAAGAAAACCCTCAAACATCTTGCAATTGAAAGAATATTGCATGGAAGAGTGGTCAAAAATTACAGCAAGTCTTGTGGACAATTATGCAAAACGACTACAAGAAGTTATTGCTGCTAAAGGGGGCAATACTAGCTACTGAGGCCAAGGGTGTACTTACTGTTTCTACAGAAGAATCTCACATCTATTGATATTTCTGTTCAATAAATGATTGAAAAACTAAATTTCCTTGTGGATTTCTTCCAATTTTACAGCGTGATGGCAACGCATTCTTCTGTCAGAACTCAGGCATGATGGGTTGCATAACTAGACTAACCGGTGGACCAATCTCGTTGCACAGCATCTCAAATATTGTTTTTTGTCATTCTGATTTGGTACAAATCACCTCGCAGATCTCTCTTTCACACGATTCCTTTCCCAAATATCAGGCATCTGCCTCTGATAGCAAGATACCATAAGGTTTGTGATAGCATTTCTTTTGCGCACAATGAAGCACAAGTCATTTATTATACTGGAAAGAAGCGTCTCAGTGGCTTCCCCTTTTGAAACAACTTCCATTTGTATTCTATTCGTATGCCAGTGTCCCTGGAAGTGACTATTTTGTTCTCTTCAGCACATGAGATTGAAACGGTGTTTTATTCACAAATGTTTTATGAAATATTCCGATTTTTTACGAGTTAAATTCGCAACTTGGATGGAAACATAGCTAGTGACGGCTGGTGGGGATATTAAATAGGAAGGCTCAAAATCAAACATCTGGAAAAGGAAACTATTATAGCTGTGCAATGCATTATATCATGAGGTATCATTGATGGCACAATTTTGGAGCAAAGAATCAAACCCACACTTAGTCAGATAGGGAGTCAGATATTACAATAATAATTACTGTAATATCTGATTGGCTTCACATCTTGTTTCCTCACAATACATTTACACTGTAAATGAAAAAGTTGTAGCTCCTTCATTCAAACCAAAAAAAACACACCAACCTTACGGCTCCATCACCTGTCTTTTTGTGTCATTCGTACTTTGATTGGCAGTGTGTGTAGTCGGTCACATTTTAATTTCCTCTTCACATTTTAGGAGGAATAAAGGGATGACAGAGTAAACAATCCACCTCACTGGTGTTCACTATACCCACAACTGAGTGTGTAACACGGCTACTGATGACTTTTTACAGCTGTGACTTGAAAGTGGGACTGTCACTCGGTGTCTTCACCTGACATGACAGTCACGGATAAGCTGCATAAATCTCCATAAAACTCAGAAGGTGGACTTGAAAGATTTTTGCCCCAGCGTCTTTTCATACCATTCGGTATATCTGCGTTATAACCAATGGTGTTGCTGTTTAAGACATTTGCAAGACTTCATCTAACCCAAAATTGTAAATGCCTAACGTATGGTAAAACATCCCAAACCACCCATTAGCTCCTAAGCGGCCTAGGTTAGCATGATGGCTAAAACAGGTCAGAGTAAAATTGACACAGATCTGTCAAAATTACACACTCCAAGTAAAATTAACATAACCCATGAAACACACCTTGTTCGACATTGGCTAAAAAATACAAATTTGATGAGGAAAAATAGGCTGACTACAATATACTAGCATCTGAATCAGCAAAAAATAAATAAATAAAAGCTCCATCACATCTAAATTATTTTTCCAATTTTATACTAGATTACCAGACACTCACTCTAGTCTCCTTTATTTACACTCACACACACTTCCTCTTTCTCTTTTCTGATTGGACATGGACATCTGTTGGATCCCTACAAGCTTCTGCCAAGTTCTCACCAGACATCGCTGACTGTGATTCACACTTTCAATATATTGTTAAATCTATACTTAGGATAAAAATGTGCACAAGTAAGCTGCAGGTTTTTTCATACCTTTTATTTGTACTGTAATAGGATTTTATCTTTCGCTGCGATTATAAGAGCAATGTTTGCCATGTCAATATTAAACAGTCTTAAAAGAGCTTATTCAATGTGATAAACTGAAAAGATTGTGTGCCTATGTTTAGTTTGAAATGTGCAACTGTAAGTCACAAATGAGCAGTAAACCATCATGTGCGTATTTCTATACTGCTGTTATAGTGACAAGGCGTTCTTCCAAATTGAACCAATTCAATCTTGGCCTTGCATGATACAAATAGTAGGGACCGTCAGATTTCAAATCTCATTTAAAGAAAGAAACAAACTCCCTAGGAATAATATCCCAGGTCATTTTCATGGAAGGTCTGAAAGCATAGATTTTAATATCAAACAAGCCTAGAGAACACAGAATGCCTCTCCTTTGATGAACCAAGAGTGCTTTCCATAAAATTACGTTATAATAATATTCATCAAATATTTCAATTCATGTAGTTGTTCAGGTGAAGCCCTTGTTAAAATTCCTTAGATTCCTGAAAACAGAAGCCACCTGTCTATTGGGAGGGCACAACAGGAGGGCAGTCTCAGTGTCTAAGACAGTTGACTCCTGGTCGAAAGTTCAAATGCCAGCAAGGCCCTTAACCCTCAACTGTTCAGTTGTATAAAATGAGATAAATGTAAGTTGCGCTGGATAATGGCGCCTGCCAAACGCCATAAATGTAAATGTAAATGCAAACAAGGAACAAAGAACTGCATTGTGGAAAACTTTGGGCGTTGCAGCAAACTGGGATAAGGTCATACATGGCATGTATGGTGTTTCAGCCAACTCTGACGCGCATGTGGACTTTGTTCCCTACTGAAATGTCAGCATCCATATAAACTCCCCAGGAGCAGCTGTGTTATTCGCCTAAGGGAAGAATTTGTAGGTGCACAGCATATGAGCATATCCAAACACCTTCTGGATAATAAAAGTAAACAGCAGGTACATGATTTAATTGCATCAGAGATTAGGCCAAAAAATGACTCATTCCTTTTGAGGAATTCCTACTTACGCTGAAATTTAGCAACACCGGATGCAAAACCAAGTGACGTCGTCTTTGGGAGAAAATCAGCTGATCAGGTCCAAAGTCTCAGTTGGTTCAGATGACTCACCTAGCTCATTAACTAAACATGTAAAGAAAGTCAGTGAGTGTAGTAGACTTTACTATGTGATGTGACTTTAAAAAAAAGTGCTGCTCATGTTAAATAAAGGTTTATGGTGTAATAGTGTGTGGTGATGGTGGAGATGATAACGTGAATGGCAACGTAGAAAACAACCGTTGAATCGTTGAACATGAATGGCGTAGAAAACAATCGTTGAGCATTTTCGTGCAGTCATTTAGGTAATAAGGGTAAGTCGAGAGGAATGTTCTCTCTACCCCGGAAACCCAACCCAAACCAAAAGGGCCAGGGGAGGGAGACAGTCATATCTAGCATACAAATCAACCAGGGAAAGGGCGAGACACACTGCTATTTCTGTCCCAAAGGAAACTCCAGCATAGAACAAGCCGCTTGAAATACCTAGGCGCCTTGTCACCTTCCAGTAACACTACCAGTCACTCACAGGAACATATGTCTGTTCAGAAGCTTCCATCATGGCCAGGAATCTTTGGCTATGTAAGCCGGTTTGTCTATGTGAACTGTAGTCAAGTTTACTTGCATATCCGCACTGGTTGTCATAGTAACGCAGGCATATGTCCGGGTAGTGTGGCTCAGGCACTGTTTAGAAAGTTCGCTAAATAAAGGACATGGGATTCAAGTACGCCGAATTTGTTCGAGCAGCTCAATTTTTGGCATGTCCTTTTTAAAGCAGGAAGAATTTTCTGTCACCAAAACAAAAACGACATCAGGTTCAAACCACTTCTGTTTGCAGTACAAAATCTGTTTAAAATAAAGATATACAAGAAGAAAAAAAAAAACTCCACTTTTGCTGGTCACCCTCCCCATGGAAAATTTGGCTAAAAATAAAGATTTAAGAAACAAATCAGGTTTGCCCTTCTATGTCAGGAGGTCATAGAGTTCCTACAGGAACCAGAACTTTCACTGAGATAGTAAAGGTTTGTTCAGTGCTACAGGGGCATCTGGTATGTGGTCCACTTTCTTTATCAGCTAAGAAGCACATAATACTCGTTGATGCTAGTCAAATCACCAGATATATCTTAGGGCAAAGGCTACAAGTAATCTCTGCCCAACAATTTATCATCATATCGCCAGAACCTCGGAACCAGAGGGCTGGGTGTAAATAAACAACACGAGGGACAGAGTTCAGGACAGTCTAGCGAGTTCTCTGTCTAAAGTTAACTCAAGTAATTGTCAGGTTTTTAATAGAAAAATCACTAAACTGTGCTCTACAACTGGAACCATGTTAAAGCCCTGGATTTCACTTATAGTACGTTTGAAATAAAATTGTTTTAGAGCCTTTAGGAGTGTTTTGGCATTGCAAACACAAATAAAGACAGCAGATATTTTTTATTTTATAGTTCACCATTTTAGACATCCCATTCTCTACTTCTCCAATTTGCTTCCAAACAAATGATATCTAGAATGCATTTTCCCATCCCTGTAAACAAACTGTAAGGGATGACACTACAGTAACAGCTAGTTAGCATAAAACATGGGTTAGCATAAAACATGGGTCATATGTATGCACTGTATAGTAGGAGAAATACACGTATTTTAGTTACTATATAGTGGGTAAATATATGGTTTCGGATGCAGCCCACGGCTTCAAGCAGTAGTCTATTTGCATGTACAGCATGACAAATAACTAACTGCACTTGAAACTCTCGTAAACAGAAATGAAACACCCAAAACTGTATACGGTACCATAACGAAGACAAACGGTGTGTTGATGCATGAAATTCTGGAGGGACTTCGGATGGTGTGGCGTGGGGATGTAATGACATGTGATGTTAATCGATCTATGTTCTATAACATGTAAAACGGAAACATGAAAGGAATATTCTAAAAGCAAATCATGTAAACACCTTAATCAGAATATTGTCTTATTCAGAACAAGGTCAATAATTAGATTATTGCTGTCCATGTAAACATAGTCAGTGAAAAATCCTACACAGTTCAAACAAACACACAACAGACCGCGTAGATATACAAAATGCCGTTATATCACGTTGAGGTGCTGTGATGCGGCACGATGCGAGGGAACCACACATAATGTAATTCTGCTTATAATACAGCGATTTACCAATGATTACAATGGTTAATTAATTCATGATTGTCACATGGTGCATTTGAATGTTTTACAGTTAGATTTAATGTTGTGGAACATCCGCACAACAAATTCATTCTTGTTATCACTTAAGTTTTAGCAATGATTAACAGTCTTTCCCTCTCCAGTATCACCAGCTCTCTCTAAAAATAAACAAATAAAAACGCAGTTCGTCATTTTACTGGGAAACCGGAAGCACAAACTCCTGTGCTTTGCTTCAAAAGGAAGTGCATCAACATACGAAATCAAATCACCACCCACAAGCACTGATGCTGGTATTATAATTTGACAATAATTTTATTTTTTTTTAAAACCCCCCAAAAATTATTGTAAGCCAACCATTCCAGCAAGGCACATCAACAAAAAAAATATATGCTCGCAAGCAAAAAAAACCTTGCAAACAGGCTACAGCAGCGACAAACGCAAAGTGTAACCTACATACCCTCAGCGGCTTGCCTGCAACATTTGAAACTGGATGGAAGAAACAATCATTAACAGTAATTAATCACCCAGCTGACCACACAGGAGTAAGAACAACCAAACATCGATGTGTGTTTAACATGACCCTTACATTTTCTCCCACGGCATTCATACAACTCCAGAATGCGTGGGAGCCTCTCTAAAGACAGCATGTACAAAATACCTACAGGACACAGCGGACAATGCTAAAGCCAAAGCATTAAAGAGAACATAAAGGTGAATACAGCATATCTGACATCAGATAGTAGTCAAATAGGCGTAGGCGTTTATCTCTGGCAGCTGAAACATAACTATAACACAGATGTAAAGCGCTCCGTTTATGTGCCTTACACTACTCAGACTACTAAAAGTACTGAGAACACTCAGCAAGTGTAGGTGTATTGAGTATTTCGCTACATATTCATGAATATAAATATTCGTGTATCATCACTCATACAACATCATCTGTCAGAAGAATGTTGGGAGGATAAATAAAAGTTGTTCAGGGAATGTGCAGCAAAAAGTGTGGGCATACAGGTTATTAAAGAATATTTATATCACCGCGCTGTCTCATTAGTCACAAGGTATTCAATTATTTCCTATTCATTTACAGAGCACATGACATTTTTTCATAAACTTGCTGCAGTTTTAATAACATGCTTGTTCTAATGTGTTATCATTTCTAAGTAGGTTCTTGTATAGGAGACATATTTGGATTACAAACACAATCAATGATTACATTTACATGGACTGCAGTAATCTAATTATTGACCTTATTCTGAATAAGACAATATTGTGATTAAGGTGTTTACATGAGTCGCTTTTAGAATACTCCTTTCACATTCAGGTTTTACGTTATAGAACATAGATAGATTAACAGCACACGTCATTACATCTCCACGCCACGCCGTCCGACATTCCCTCCAGAATTTCACGTATCAGCGTACAGTTCGTCTTCGTTATGGTACCGTATACAGTTTTGGGGGTTTTATTTTAGATTTTCCAAACGCTTCAAGTGGATTTAATTATTTGTCATGCTGTACGTGCAAATAGACGACTGCTTGAAGCTGTGGGCTGCGTCTGAAACCTCATACTTACCTACTATATAGTAACCGAAATACATGTGCTTCTCCTACTATATAGTAGGCAAGTACGCGGTTTCGGGCTCAGCCGTGCTCTCGTTTGCCGTCAAACGGTTGAGCACTGCCATGTGTGTGTGTCCGGTCACAAAATGTGGTGAAAACTCCCACACAATGTTAATAGCGTGATTAAGGTGTGTACGTGTCTATAATGCACTTCAATAATGCAACTAAAATACGAATACTCCACGTCTTAATTTGATTTGTGTTTACTTCGAGTAAGACTTTAGCTGGATTAAGGTAATCAATAATCGCTGTTTACATGGTAGCTTCTTAATCAGAATATCATGTTAATCAGGTTAATATCGGAATATTGTCCATGTAAACATACTTATTGATATGTTGACGGTTTCAGTGATTAGAGGTTTATTTGATCGCATAAAGTGTTCATCCAATCATCTGTACAGAATCCCGATGATGCCACAGACAAGAGAGCAAAACTGGTGCTCTCAGAGAGGAAGGGGTGTCAAACTCTCTCTCCCCCCGACCAATCACAGCAACACTAGCCAATGATGGCCATCTGCGACCCCATGCATGCAGAAGTGGGTGGACAGAGCTTTACTCGGAGTGCGTTATGCTGCCCCCTAATGAAAAGATACGGTTGGCTGGCTTCAAATGCATCGGAGGAAACACGTGATAGCCTTTGCTCTCCCTGGTTGGTAGCAGTCATGTGATAGGGTAGAGTGGCCTGATGGGTGGGAATTGGCCATGACTAAATTAGGAAGAGAGCGATTTAAATGTCAGCACTTTGCAACAGTCAGAGGTAAAGCTGAAAGTTTTGTGGGGCAAAGCGCGGAATTGCTGATCCGCTCACACTACACATACTGAATCGCTTAAGATCAGTTGTTTGGTGCTGTAGAGCTTGAAGACAAGGCTCACACACCATCACTTACCTGGAGAAATCCAGGTTCACATTCTCCTCACAGCATCCCATTTTCTCATGAAAATAAACACAAGAGCTGTCCATCACGTGACTCTGTGGCTTTGTCACGATTTTGTTTGGAAACAAGCAAAAACATAATGAGAAAAATGTGGAGGAAGGATCGGTCGCGAAGAAGCAGGCAGCACAGGTTGCCTGTTCTGCAAAGAGAATCGGAAGTACAATGCAAAAAGTGCTAGTGATTTTTATACTGCGTGCTGAAAAGAATCATGTCATGCTTGTTTTTATTTTTACGGTTCCTAACAACCATTTGGGTATGACATGCCAAGTAAGGTCCTATGGTAGCATTAATACTGTGCTTACAGATTGCCCTCACATCCCCTACACAAATAAATGCATGTCAGAACTGGATTCAGGGATCTGCTGCACATGACAGCAGATGAATTTCCCCATTGCTGTACTTGATAGTCCCTCCAGGATCGCAGAAATGAATGCAAAATCAATCAAACTCCACAATATTCAGAGGAGCTTGCAGTTCTAAACTTCCACAGATGTGGGCCAAGGCGCATCACGTGACGTAATCACTACTCACATTCAGCCAAAGCCTTCTTCGATTCGCGTGCATTGAACATGAGTACAGCTAAACGGTCGTATTTACCAACAAACATCACTGCAAAAGACCGTCCAAAACAATTTCATGCAATTGCAATTTTCGCAAAGTTTTCTGGGGGGGGAAAAAAAAAAAAAAAAAAAAAAAAAGCGCCGTACAAAAAAGTAGCATGGCAAATTTTGAAAAAAGCTGCAGCAAAATTGAGCATTTCTGGCTGCAACAATCACTAAAAACTTGGCGAAATCCTGTATGGACTGATTATTACTGCACTGACATGTTTCTCTCGCACTCCTACACAAATAAACGCAGCACTGTACTTGATGGGTCATAGAGGGGTTCACATAATGCGATTCATCACTGAATGAAAATATCCTCGAATATTGCGTCGCTGAACCATGCACACTACATGATCGGTCACGGCAGGAGCGCTCTGAGAGTAGTCACCGAGCCCCAAACTTAATCGGCGACCACCAACCTGCCACTGATTACTTTCCCCAAGGCTTCATGCAGTCATGTTTAATTCCTTGCTCAGATCACAGTCAGCAAGGGAAGTTCTGAACTGATATCATTTGGATTTCATCAGTGCAATCTTTAAGGTGATCTCTATTTGAACATTTCTGTAACAATGACAGGCCATCTGGGAAACCTAATAAAAAAAAAAGTTTACATGCCTTCTTCTTCTCTGTACTCAGCTATATGCAGAAAGAATCTTTCTGTCACAAGTCATGCCAGTACCCTGATGATATGTAGATCATTTTCACTCCACTATAATTCTTAATGGCTCTTAGCTAGAAAAATAAGCAGGTCTCGGGGAGCAGCGTGTGAAGACCTTAAGCAGGTCTCGGGGAGCAGCGTGTGAAGACCTTAAGCAGGTCTCGGGGAGCAGCGTGTGAAGACCTTGAGCAGGTCTCGGGGAGCAGCGTGTGAAGACCTTGAGCAGGTCTCGGGGAGCAGCGTGTGAAGACCTTGAGCAGGTCTCGGGGAGCAGCGTGTGAAGACCTTGAGCAGGTCTCGGGGAGCAGCGTGTGAAGACCTTGAGCAGGTCTCGGGGAGCAGCGTGTGAAGACCTTGAGCAGGTCTCGGGGAGCAGCGTGTGAAGACCTTGAGCAGGTCTCGGGGAGCAGCGTGTGAAGACCTTGAGCAGGTCTCGGGGAGCAGCGTGTGAAGACCTTGAGCAGGTCTCGGGGAGCAGCGTGTGAAGACCTTGAGCAGGTCTCGGGGAGCAGCGTGTGAAGACCTTGAGCAGGTCTCACGGAGCAGTGTGTGAGGACCTTAAACAGGTCTTAGGGAGTAGTCTGTGAAGAATGTTCTCAGAAGAGAGCAGGTATATCTCTTAATTGGAGTGTGGTTAATTATTTGTAGAGGAGTACAGTCCTTACAAGAATCGGAGTTAATCGTGCTAGTTAACGGTGTTCACATGTCATCGTTTATGGTAAACTCTGAGCAAAGAGGACGGATATTAAACACAGATTAGTTTGGAGACAGACATGGGAAAGTTAGACAGAGAGAAACGCCGACTAGTTAGACATTACTGTAACGTTAACTAGATGAGTGAGTATTAGGCCTCGGAAAAGAAACCCCAACTATAATCACACTCTCACTGACACACTCCTCTACACCGGTAACTCTGTGAGCTGTTTGAGATTAATACTTACAGTCCAAATGTTTCTTTTTCGGCCCCATGACTTCATGTGTGGTCGCTTTGCACACCGTTTTGGACACTGCCGAGCCGGTGACACTGTGCTGCGCTGCGGTTATCCTGTCCGTTATGCTTTGGCCAGACATTTTAGCAGTTATGTACAAAAAAAAAAGCACCCAAAACACAGACTGGTTTTTATCCAACGCTGACGCTCTCGTCCCTTGACGTGTTCACTCTTCCTCCGCCTCACTAATACAAACCGAGCAGAGGAAAGTAGAAAAGAATGACGGCTGAGGAAAAATTGTAGCTAGCTAACTGGCTAAAGCTTTTTTGGTCGCTGTTTACAGCTTTAACCGCTTTAAATGGCAGTTCGCTCTGTGTGTTCTTTCACAAGTCAAACGAGCGCGAGATATTAACTTAACTACATACCAAAGGTTTCCTCTTCTATTACAAAACCGTCCTCTCCACAACCCCCTGCTCATGTACCTTCTCCCTGTCTGTCGCGCTTTCTTTCTTTCTTTCTTTCTTTCTTTCTTTTTTCTCTCTCTCTCTCTCTCTCTCTCTCTCTCTCTCTCTCTCTCTCTAACTTCCCCCTTTCCCTCTCTGACTGGCTCCTCTTCGGCTCGCCTCCCCTCGTTGGCTTTTAAAAGAACTGGAGGCTCGCAGGAAAATGGCGGGTCTATTTCCTCTCCTCACTGGATCATCCCAAGGCTCGTGTGTGGCCGATGTAACCATAGATATAAATACCTAGATGCCGCATTCCCTATATAGTTCTATTGTACAGAAGACGTCCATAGCTGAGCGAGATCCGCCATCTTGTGGTGGTAGTCGGCGTTGGAAAAACAAGAGCCGGCACTTCACACTGGCATAAAGTTGGCTTTATGACATTAAGGGACCGTCTCTAAAGTTACATACGACATTGTTAAACACTTTTCTAACTTCAATAGCATTTGAAGGGAATTACTTACAGTCATATAACCAACTGTATAGTGTTCACCTAAATGTCAGGTATGACGCACACCTCTTAGATTTTTGATATTTAATAAAATAAACTACTAAATCATATGTAAATATTGCCATGTATTTCACTACAGAATGGGCCCATACACAAAGTATACCATAATTTAAAGCTCAATAGCATTTGACGGGAATGACTTACAATCATATAACCAACTGTAAAGTGTTCGACTAGGTGTGAGGTATGAGGCATACCTTTTAGGTTTTTGATTTTTAACCCTACAATGCATGAACCAAAAAAACTTCACGAATGCATAAAGGAGGTCAAAATGACCTGTACTGGATTGAATGGTGTTCTTCAAAAAATAGATGTCCTATTAATGAAATAATTAAAAGAACTGATGATACACAAATGTTTTAATATTTCAAACATTTTTATTTGGTATCTTTTAATTTATTCATGTACATGTTTAGCTTGTGGTTGGGAGCCAAAGGAATTCAAAATTATTTACATAGGCAGCACTTCCAGTCAACCTTTTGAGCCCTGAACTTCCCTGTCACAGGAATAATCCTGGTCCTTCCTTTCCTCTGTACCATTCTGCTTATTGTGCTCTGAACTTTCATCTTCATCCTCATTTTCATCTGCAGTGCTCCTGTCTCCAACCTGAACTTCCCTGTCACAGGAATAATCCTGGTCCTTCCTTTCCTCTGTATCATTCTGCTTATTGTGCCCTGAACTTTCATCTTCATCCTCATTTTCATCCGCAGTGTTCCTGTCTCCAGCCACATCTTCCCTGTCACAAGAATAATCCAATAATCCTTATTGTGCCCTGAATATGCGTCATCATTATTAGCATTATCATCTTCATATTTATCACCAGTGCTGTTCCCGTCATCTTCCCTGTCTTCATCTCTTCTTTCCTTTGTTTCATTTAGTTCATTGTGCCCTTCACTCACCTCATCAATTTCCTCATCTTTCTCAACATTTTCCCTATCTTTGAATTGAAAACAAAAAGTTTGGGTCAATACCTGACTGCATTTTCTAAACTGGGCTTCAAAACTTACAATATTTCCACAGGAATAATGCTTGGTGTTTTGGTAGTGTGTGTGTGTGTGTGTGTGTGTGTGTGTGTGTGTGTGTGTGTGTGTGTGTGTGTGTGTGTGCGTGTGTGTGTGTACATATACACATACATGCTATAAATAAAACAATAAATTTTATATTATATATATATATATATATATATATATATATATATATATATATATATATATATATATATATATATATATAAATGCACAAGGGTTAACGAGTTACACTGAGTAAAAATGTATGTACATTCATATTAATAGCATTTCTCCTAGCTTTGTTATTACTGCTGTTAGTACTAACAGAATGAACAGGGCTTGGAGGAATTTACAAAAGTCAAGTTCATGCCTAAAAGAGGCAATATAAATAATTAATGTAATAAATGTACATATCTTTAAATATAGTGATTTATATGTTCTTTTTTATTGAGCGGTACGTGTCCCTCAGTATGACCCTCAAAACTACACTTAGAAATTAAACAACATTTTTTTTTCCATTTAAAAAAAAAAAACACTTCATCCTAATGTACCTTGTCAAGTCTTACCTAAATTTAGCTGACATGAGCTTTTCTGCCATTTAAATTTTTTTTAAAGAATTTATTTATATAGAAAAGGTGTTGTCCCCTATTTTTTGTCAATACTGAAACACAAACAAAAAAGTCTCTCTGGATTGATGCAACATTATCCACGCCCCAAACCATATGACCTGGAAGACACATAAGGCCATCTTCCCTTCCTGGAGCGCATGGTGAGTAGATGTTCTTTAACATTTTGAAATAAATTTGTTGTAAATTCAGAAACCCTAGATGTGTTTTTAAAAAGTGTCATTACATTACGAACTTCTTGTTATGCTTATAAAAAAACAGATGTTATGTTTAAAAAAAAAAAAGTATTTTTTGTGACTTTATTCTGTTCAATGCATTGATGTCCAGCATTCTACTTTGCTCACATTTTAAGATAAAGACATGTGAATGTCAAATTGTCAAACCTGAAATAGTCAATACTGAAACACTTTTTGTCAGTACTGAACAAACAATGCTGTTTTGGTAGGGTTAGTCAGGTGTTCATTTTATGTTTAATAATTCATAACATTTTATATTTTTACATTCTACTGACTGATACAGACAGAGAAATACAAGAGACATGTAAATATGCCCAAAAGTACAGCTGAGCACCTGCATGATTATAGGCAGAGAATCAGGGATGGCCCCATAAGATACCAGCAATACCAACAAAAAAGAAAGAGAAAGAAATTTAAGGTGCAAGCAAGAGGGTAAATGTAAATACAGTGCATCTGGAAAGTATTCACAGTGCTTCATTTTCCCACATTTTGTTATGTTACAGCCTTATTCCAAAATGGATTAAATTAATTATTTTCCTAAAAATTCTACAAACAATACCCCATAATGACAACGTGAAAGAAGTTTGTTTGAAATGTTTGCAAATTTATTAAAAATAAAAAACAAAAAAGCACATGTACATAAGTATTCACAGCCTTTGCTCAATACTTCGTTGAAGCACCTGTGGCACCAATTACAGCCTCAAGTCTTTTTGAGTATGATGCTACAAGCTTGGCACACCTATTTTGGGGCAGTTTCTCCCATTCTTCTTTGCAGGACCTCTCAAGCTCCATCAGGTTGGATGGGGAGCATCAGTGCACAGCCATTTTCAGATCTCTCCAGAGATGTTCAATTGGGTTTCAAGTCTGGGCTCCGGCTGGGCCACTCAAGGACATTCACAGAGTTGTCCTGTAGCCACTCCTTTGTTATCTTGGCTGTGTGCTTAGGGTCGTTGTCTTGTTGGAAGATGAACCTGCGCCCCAGTCTAAGGTCCAGAGCACTCTGGAGAAGGTTTTCATCAAGGATGTCTCTGTACATTGTTGCATTCATCTTTCCCTTGATCCTGACTAGTCTCCCAGTTCCTGCCGCTGAAAAACATCCCCACAGCATGATGTTGTCACCACCATGCTTCACTGTAGGGATGGTATTGGCCAGGTGATGAGTGGTGCCTGGTTTCCTCCAGACATGACGCTTGCCATTCAGGCCAAAGAGTTCAATCTTTGTTTCATCATGGTCTGAGAGTCCTGAGAGTTCAGGTGCCTTTTGGCAAACTTCAGGCAGGCTGTCATGTGCCTTTTACTGAGGAGTGGTTTCCATCTGGCCACTCTACCATACAGGCCTGATTGGTGGAGTGCTACAGAGATGTTTTTTCTACTGGAAGGTTTTCCTCTCTCCACAGAGACATGCTGGAGCTCTGTCAGAGTGATCATCGGGTTTTTGGTCACCTCCCTGACTAAGGCCCTTCTCCCTCGATCATCAGTTTGGCCAGGTGGCCAGCTCTAGGTAGAGTCCTGGTGGTTCCAAACTTCTTCCATTTACGGATGATGGAGACCACTGTGCTCATTGGGACCTTCAATGTTGCAGAAATGTTTTTGTACCCTTCCCCAGATCTGTGCCTCGATGCAATCCTGTCTCAGAGGTCTACAGACAATTCCTTGGACTTCATGGCTTGGTTTGTGCTCTGACATGCATTGTTAACTGTGGGACCTAATATAGGCAGGTGTGTGCCTTTCCAAATCATGTCCAATCCACTGAATTTACCACAGGTGGACTCCAGTCAAGTTGTAGAAACATCTCAAGGATGATGAGTGGAAACAGGATGCACCTGAGCTTAATTTTGAGTGTCATGGCAAAGGCTGTGAATACTTATGTACATGTGCTTTTTTTGTTTTTTATTTTTGATAAATTTGCAAAGATTTCAAACAAACTTCTTTCACGTTGTCATTATGGGGTATTGTTTGTAGAATTTTTAGGAAAATAATGAATTTAATCCATTTTGGAATAAGGCTGTAACATAACAAAATGTGGAAAAAGTGAAGTGCTGTGAATACTTTCCGGATGCACTGTACATAAAGGAAAGGGAAAAGAGATACACTCGTGTGAAATGGAGAGCAAGTCAAAAACAGGATAGGTCACAGATGAAGGTACAGAAGGATCTAGAGACATTCTGTAGGGAAAAATTCCACCTGCTAAGTGAGGGTGAACAAATACCAGATCACAACATACCAGAACAGAGAAGGGCCAGAAGAAGAAGGAGTCAGAATGCAAGCAAAATTAAACTCTTAGAGAGGGAGTTACAGTCCATGAAAAGAACAGTTTTCAGATACAAGAAGAGATTACAAAGAATAAAGCCAGAGCAATCAGTTAGTCAATTCCCAAAAACCAAAAAATGATGACAACTGAAAAATATCAAAGTTCCCCATCATGTGAGGAAATCTATCCTGTTGCACAATATACTCATTGACCGTTTGAAACACAAGTATAGCTCGAACAGCTTTAAAATCAAACATGTGCATGGTAGAGTCTTCTCAACTAAGATGCTGAAGAAGTGTAGGCACATATCTGCTGTCAGAGAACAAGGATTTCACATCACCATTATAAGAGAAATTCAAAAAAACCACAAACCCTATATTCCCTATATTAAACCCTATATATCAAGGAGAGGGTTGAATCTCAGTACAAAAGAAATGATGAGCACAGTGAGGAAATTTCTGAGTTGAGAGGACAATAGCTGGCTGTCTTCAGGGAAAAAAGAAACTATCATATGTTTCAGGGAAAAAAAAGCAGAAAAGATATCTCGCTGATACTATGCAAAATCTCCAACAAAAGTTGATTTTGGAGATGCCCCAATTTAAGATTTCATGCTCCTATTTATGTAGCTTGAGACCATTCTGCATTATGTATCCAAACATCAACAACAAGGACACCTGCTTATGCAAAAAAAAAAAAAAAAGAAAAAAGAAAAAACCCCTCAATTTAAAGCAGACATTAACGCACCTTGGCATCATCAGCACTAATAACTTGTTGAATGTGGCAGAAAGCTTGTGTTGTGATAAAAGCAGGAAAACCCGCATGTACCAAGAGTGTGTGTCATGTAAAAACCAGTCCCTCCCTTTCTTGCCAAGCACATTGGGAGAAGCTGCTTGGTACAACAAATGGGTCACAAAACGAGAGGACTATGAAAATAAGAAGGATGAACAGAAAGAAAAGGTCACAGTGTCAAAAACAATGCAAGCAATGAATTGAGGGCACAGCTGAAGAGCTTTTGAAAATATGTGGAAAAGACATGAAATCAAACATTTGCAAACATCTCTTTAATATTCAACATTAGTATGTGAACCTGCAAGCATTAAAACATTCCCTGAGAGATGATGAAGCCATTCTACACGTTGAATATGGGGAAAACTAGCAATGTAAGTATGCTTCAGAGGTACATCAAACACACTTTGGAGCATCCCACAGACAGGCAACACTGCACAATTTTGTTGTATATACTACAAAGGGTACAGAATCATTCTGTTCCATCTCTCCCTCAATGAAGCATGCTATTTGGGCAGAGCTAAAACCTGTTCTACAATGTCTCAAAGAGCAGCATTGAAGTGTATCGAGGAAAGAAAAACTTTCACCTTTTGTCAACACTTCCATTTCAGATTAGTTTCACTGTAGTTAACTGGAGTGTTCTGGAGGCAGGGCATGGGAAGGGTCCTGGTGATGGGGTCAGAGCAACTATCAAGAGATCAGCCGATTCTTTGGTGGCTAAGGGCATTGACCTCCCCAGTGCTAAAATCCTCTTTGAAACACTTCTGTCCCTGAGAAAAATTAATCGGTTCTATGTAGAGGACAAGGAGATTCAGCAAGTACCTTCTGTAATTCCTAATGATCTTCCATCGGTGAAAGGCACTCTGGTTATCAGAATTACCCATGGCACAATTCACTGTGAGCTTAGTTGTTTCCGTCAGTAACCTTGAAAATTAAATGATCAAATTCTAATGAGGAGCAAATCAGAACATCACAGAACATCACAAAGAAATGCCTTAGAAAGTAATGACGCAAGTGAACAGACACTTTCTTTTAGCAGTATAAATAAGGACTAGCATTTCATTTTCAAGAGCTTACATTAAATGTTATACAGGGTATGCCTATGTTAATTTGAAATCCACCTGTGTCCAGTTGTATGCTTGCATAATAAATATCTCTGCATTTGGGTGGTCTCACAGCGAAAATGGTATATCAGATCAATCCTGTTGTCATGAAGACCAAGGAACTGGCTGTGAAACTTCAAGATGAGGTTATTAAGCTGAAAACTATAAAAAGGTCGACAATGCTTTAAACCTTCCCAGTGCACTGTGAAATCCATTATAACAAAAGTGGAAAATATGCCACAACCCTGACACAAGCAAGACTGAGTGCTTGGGCAAGAAGGGCAATTGTCAGATAAGTGTCCAGGAATCCAGGTACAACACTGAAGGGATTACAGATCTCACTGGCTGAAATAGGAGAACTTGTCCAGCCCTCAAGAACATCATTGTCTCTTCACAGATCCAGCTTTTGTGAGAGACTGGCCAGAAGGAAGCCTCTTCTGAGAAAGGGCATTCTGGAAAATCTGTGAAAAAAACAACTTTAGTCTGATTAAAATTGAGCCATTTGCTCTAAAGACAAAGCATAGTGTTTGGTGCAAACCAAATACTGTCCAACATAGGTAACCCCATTCCTACACTCAAGCACAGTGGTGGTAGCATCATGATCTGTAATTGCTGAAAAAAGGACAATTAACTCTAAGGGGTGAATACTTAATTAAGCAGCTTTAGATTTTTTCTTTTTAAAATAATTGAGGATATCTAAATAATTCATTTAGTTTTATGTGTGTAGAGAGCCAGCAAAAAACAACATTTTAATATGCTTAAATGTGATATGCAATACATCAAAATGAGAAATAGAAACTGGGGAGTGGAGGCACTGTAAAAGCATAAATGAACAAAATCATGCTTCCTAAATTACCAAATGCTATTAAAATGGCTTTCAGTCAATTTTCATAAAATGGTAGGCAATGTTTCTCTAGAATATGAAAAAACAGTTTTTCATTCACATCTAGATAGTCAGCATCCTTCAGATTTCAGAAACGCATCATGTGTTGAGTATTTTCTTTTGTGAATGGCAAGAAAGCTTAGACAATTTGGAAATTCAAAATGTGTCCCAATATATCTGAATTCACCCTATTAACCCTGAGGCCCACTGTTGTAATATTACAACATAAATTTTAGCTCTACTAAAATAAACATGCACATGTTTTTTCTCTTTAAAGACCACATTTACACAGCTAATAGATCCTATTGTTCAGCCTTGCAATGCTACTGGATAGTAGATTTTGTAAATAAGTCTGTTCACTTGAACATGAACTCTGTTACGATTTCCCTTCGTGCAAAGCGCTGGAGCACGCGCTCTGAAGCCCGAAGAGCGAAGTCACACTGCCGGGTTTGCGTTTTACATTGATATTGCTTAATTGCTGCACGTGTATCTGTTATGGTTTATGTCCTGTCTCCACCCCTGTTATATTATTGGACGTCTCCCTCACGTGTCCTTATTTTTCACAGCTGTTTTATGTTACATCCGTGATTATGTTCATTATTTAAGCCCCTTGTTTGTCATTATTCAGACGCGCATTATTACGTGTTCGTTACCTTATCAAGCCTTTGTCCCGTGTTCTCATTTCCGGTATTTTGAGCCTGTATTCTAGTTTCTTGTCGTGTACCTTGCCTGTCTTATGCCTATTTGCCGATCGCCTGACCACTGCCTGTCCGTGTTTATGCTTTTTGCCTTGCCCTTTGGATTACCTAATCTTAATAAAACTGCATGTGCATCTGCCCCAAGACTTGATTCATTACAAACTCACACAACCTGTGAACTTGCCTTGAAGCACATCATCTTGTTTTACTGGATTGGATAAGACAACATTCAAGTAAAACATGATTAGTAATATGTCTAGATCATGCAGATATTAAGGTAATATTGAATGCTTTGAGCATATTAGATTTTGAGTTTATGTCAATGCTGTAATTTTACAATACTGGGTAAAAGGGGTAGCAAAATTTGCTTGAGCACCTTGCACATTACATGGATGAATTGTACTCACCTGTTCCATGGGGTGGGGGTTACTAATAGAAACACATTGTTTTTTTTATCATTCACAAGTTTTAAATGTCTTCTTTGATACCATTTGAAGTTTCAATCAAAATTCAATGCTTATTAAATGATAAGTTCAAGTTGAATTAAGGAATAAATTACTTCTTTGAGAATTTGAAAGTATTTGTGTAGCAATATTTGAAGCTATCTATATCTTATCATTTATAAAAATACACTTAACTGGTCCTATTTTCTTTTCTGGGCTTTGCTTGTTTGCACAAATATCTGCTTGCTGCATGAGGGACAGGTGATAATGTTCTGGAATGTGGGGAGTATACATGCTATTAGCATGATAAGTAGAGGGCACAATAAGCTAGCCAAACAGTATTGTGTGAATTCTGTGGAATGGGTGAATTCTTTAAAATGTGTAAGTATGATTGGGATTGATTTGCATTGAAATAATTTTTTCCCCCCATTTCAGAATCTCACCAGCCAGGAAAGACAGTCTTATCTACAAGGTGTATGATGTCAGTCCCAGCATCAATATCATAATTGAACATATTAACATAGTAAATGCCAAAGTTCATTCAGTTCATCAGGTTTTGTAAATACAGTCTGAACATATTTTTATAATGATTTTTCATAAAAATATGACTGGTCTGATTATCAGTACTGTGTGATTATTAGTGTCTAGATATATAGGCTAATGTTATGGGGCTACATAAGAAGTAACCCTGAAAATTCATCCTAAGATGTTCAGACAGTGAGAAGATCACTGAAATTCTGCTTGACAACAGACCCAACATTGCAATATTACATTTCCCTAAAAACTTACTGAAATGTCAAAAATGTAAAAACCCATTTATTTCTGCATTAGAGGCCTCCTACAACATGCAAAAGGCGAAAAAAAAATCTTTTTCTTCTAAATTTGGGTCTTTGAGGGTTAACATGATTTTGTAACATTATTTAAAAAATAATAATACATTTAAAGTAATTATCTAAAATATATTATTTAATTTCAATTTCTTTGTAAATGTATTCATTTATAAGTGTTAGTAACAAAATAATTAGCACATGTCTATTTAATGACTTAATGACTATTTTTTATATCATGTGATAAAATAATGGTAAATTGATATTTTGTCTCCAAACCCTAAGAAACATTATGTGGGGAGGGTGCATTTGAACACTTAAATATATGTATATAAATCCTACTACACCAGATTTATAGTAAACATTGGGGAGGGGCCCAAGAATAAAAGAGGAGTGCCTCATAAATTATATCTTGTCATAACAATACCAGAATCAGTATAACTACACATTCCAGAAAAGAACATGGCTGACGAGAACTACAACAACCAGACTTTCTCGCTTTCACACTCACCTGATTACTGATTACACACACCTAGACTCAATCACCTTCACTGCAACCTCAAAATATATAAAGACATTCAGTTTACCAACTCATTGCAAAGTATATCCTGTGTCTTGTATTCAGTCTGTACAAAGTCGTTATTGTATAATATTTTGGATTTTACCTTTGCTGCCAGTTAAGTCTTTTTGATCTTGCTTGCTCTAGTTTATGTTGTTTGCTCATCTCCTGACCCTTGTCTGTTTACCGACCACAATTTTGGATCATGTCTTTGTTCTTTTTGCTATCTCTAATAAATAAGTCTGTACCTGTACTTGCTTCCTCTACAGGGGTCTCGAAGAATACTTTGCTTACCATGGACATAGCAGGTGACGACAAGCACAGTGCTGCTTCTTAGCAGAGCAACAGCAACACATCACCATGTTAATGGAGCAACTCACACGGCTCCAAGCCGGAGAACAAGCCGCACCAGCTCTAGTGCCCGCTGTTCCCCCGCCTGTTTCACCATTCATCAACCATCTGGAGAAGTTTGCCACCGATCCTGCCAGCTGTAGGGGATTTTTGCTGCAGTGCTCGCTCTACTTTGCAGGACCAGAGGGGATTCCGGATAGTACCAGGGTTACTCAGTTCATCCCCTGCTGACATAAGTTTACAGTTACATTTATATAGTGCTTTTCTAGACACTCAAAGAGCTTTACAAAGTATGTGCAGGAAATCTCCTCAACCACCATTAGTGTGTAGCATCCACCTGGATGATGTGATGGCAGCCATAGTGCGCCAGAATGCCCACCACACACAAGCTATTAGTGGAGAGGAGAGAAAGTGATGTAGCCAATTCAGAGATGGGCATTATTAGGGTGCTATGATAGAAAAGAGAACCGGGGTATACCCCTACTCTTTTACAATAATTGTCCTGGGATTTTTTAATGACTACAGAGAGTCCAGTTTAACCTCTCACCCGATAGACAGTGCTGTTTCTACAGTATAGTGTCCCCATCACTATACTGGGGCATTAGGCCCCATACAGCTGGCCTCACTTACACCACTTCCAGCAGCAACCTTAGTTTTCCCCAGGAGGTCTCCCATCCAGGTACTGGCCAGGCCTACCATGATAAACAGCTCACTCTCAGTGCCTTGATCAACATGTCAATCCGATTTGACATCCTGATTAATAAATGCTGAGCTCTAAAGTCAGTCAGCACTCCCGTCCCAGAAATACAGACCATGGAGACCATGCAGCTCAGTCAGATAAAGCTCAATGATGTGGAATGCAAACAGTGGAAAAAAAGAGAGATTTTGCTTTTACTGTGGCAGTTCTCAACACCTGATTGTGCAGTGTCCCTCCAGACACCCTAACAAGATATCACAGCTTCCATCTAAGTGAGTGTCCACCAAATCTCATGATAATACTCATGCATTTCATCTAAAAAGAAAAAATTGGAAATTATGAGCTGCACAAAAAGTAGATCTTTAGTGCAGCCATCCTAAGGGTATTTACCACAAACTTTAGGTAACTTATAGAACCCCGGTTGGCTGACACCAGGAGTGAGGTATCTTACTATGGGAACCACCTCAGGTGTGACCGAAACTGGAAGCACCAATAACTCTATGTCTGTCAGTTGACAGACCAATCACTGCCATGATAAGGCAGTCCCGCCTCCCTAATATATAAAACCCTGCTGAAGGTCCCTTCCTTATTCTCAGCATATCTCTTCTCTGTGCAACTGCAAGGAGGGAAGTGTGGTGAGATACCTTACTCCTGTTATCAGAGAATCGGGGTTACATAAGTAACCTAAAGGTCTCCTTCAGACAACTCCTGTATTGCAGATATGCTGTCTGAAGCAGACAAGCCAACTGACTCAGTGATGCGTATAAGTGTATGTACACAGACAAATCCCAATCTATTCCACCAAGAATAAATAAAGAGACGTATGAGGGGAAAACCATCATGTGAGGGTGTTGGATTTTTTGTTTGTTTTTTAAAAACACACTTAGGACTGAATGAGCCAATGACAGCTCCATAACATCCATCCTATAAAATTGGACAAAAGTGTACTTGAACAGTGCCCAAGAAATGGCCATGTCTCTGGTAGAATGGGCCCTCACACCTTCTGGAAGTTCAAGTGCCAGGCTATTATAACATAATATGATCACCCAGTGAGACAGGCGCTGGCGTGAAGTAGGTTTACCCCGATGTGAATTAGCCCATTAGATGAAAAGTTTTTTTATTTTTCCTCAGTGCTGTCATTTTGCTCATATAATATATATATAATGACGTAAAGCATGAACCCGGGCACAAGCAATGAAGCCGCTCTTCCTCCGATGAGAAAAAGGTAGCAGATGAAAAGTTAGTAAATCCACCGGTTGGCATGCGAGAGCTGACTCGCTCACCTTAGGCACAAATGCTTTATTGGTCTTGAGAGTTTCTCTTGGGAACTCCAGCACGAAGCACATGCACAAGTCATGTACAAACAAAGCATGAAGTTTGCTAAGTTGCTTCACGGTCGTGAACAAAGCAGACTTCAGCAATAGAAGCTTTAAATCAATACTTTCTAAAGGCCCAAAGGGGGGCTGGGAAAGTGTGCTCATGTTCACAGACAGGTCCCATGGTGGAATCAGTGGTTTAGAAACCCTGTTTAAATGGCACGTACCCTTCATAGACAGAACAAAGGAAAGGAACAATGCGTCTTTCCGCACACCACTGTTCAAATATACTCCATTTCCGATCATATGCAGAGCGTGTTGAAGCTGATCTCTCACTCTGGATAAGTTCAATCACCCTCGGTGGCAAGCCCGAAACAGCCTCTTATGGGCCAGCCCCAGAGAGCTACTTTGGCTGGAGTGGGTGAAAAATCTCCCCTTGCACTTGTGATAGAAGATCCCTGAGTAACGGGAGAGGTCAGGGCTTGTCATACAAGAGCAGAATTATCTCCCATAGCCATAAGCTCTCCGGCCAATTTCTTGACATGAGGTTGTTAGGGCAGTTAGCCCCCAGTGCTACTGTAGGGCCTCCCCTAGCCAAGGCTGTCCCAAGTTTTCAGTGTTCTCTGCTCAATGAGGTGTCACAGGACAACGAAAATCTGATGCTTTCCCTCCAATAGAATGTGGAAAAATTATCATCACTAAAAGACGGTCTGGCAACGTGGAAACTACTGCCAAATGTGTCTCCATGGGTTCTGCCTACAATAAAAAAGGGTTACCGGGTCCAGTTCAGAGCTCAGCCCCCCCGGTTCAGAGGTGTGCTCATCACAGAAGTCAGCACAGACCAGAGCCAGACATTAGTGCAGGAAGTAAGATCCCTCTTGGACAAAGGGGCCATAGAACATGTATCCCATTCCCTGAGGGAGGGAGGTTTTTACAGCCATTATTTCCTGGTCCGCAAAAAATAGTATGCGGCCAATTTTAGATCTGCGTCATCTGAACTGTACTCTTCGGACATACAGGTTCAAGATGCTGAGGCCCAAACTTATCATTCCACAGATTCAGTTTGAGGACTGGTTTGTGATGATAGCTCTAAAAGGTGAATATTTCCACATAGAAATATCACCCAGTCACAGGAAGTTCCTGGGGTTTGCATCGGATGCAACACATACCAAGATCGGGTTCTTCCCTTTGGTCTAGCTTTATACCCTCGCACCTTCACAAAGTGCATGGATGTCATTCTGGCTCCATTGTGACTCCAGGGCATCCGTGTACTAAGCTACCTGGGTGACTGGTTAATTCTAGCATGATCCAGGGAACTGCCGGTTCAACATCGAGATGTTGTTTTCACCCATGTGAAGAGCTTGGGGCTCAGGTTGAACCTCAGAAGATTATTCTTTCTCCAGTGCATTGGACAACTTTTCTAGGGGTTATAAGGATTCTATTTCGATGAGGGCGTTTCTATCCCCAACATGCATAGGGTTAATCCTATCAACATTGAGCAAGATAAAGCTGGACCTTGGCATCCCCTCCAGTCTCTATGAGAGACTGTTGGAGCTTATGCCAGCAACAGCCAACATCATACCATTGGGCCTATTGCATAGGAGAGTAATCAGTGTCACGCCTACGTGCTCTGAGAATTTGGAAGTGTCCCCGGTTTCTAGCCTTGGGTCACACTCTAGGAGTGTCTCCTTATTGCAAGATGGTAATGACAGACACCTCCCTCACGGTCTGTGGAGTGGCCTCATCTGGATTGGCATATAAATTGCCTAGAAATGCGGGCCATATTTCTAGCACTGAAATTCTTTCTTCCTCAATTGAGAGGTCACAATTTATTTACAGACAACATAGCGGTGGTATCATATATTGACTACCATGGAGGATTATGTTCATGCCCCCAGTTCAGGCAAGCGCAGCTAATTCTTCTTTGGGCAGAGGGAAAGTTTTCTCAGTGAGTGCAGTGTACATTCTGGGCAGCTGGAATGTGGGTGCAGACATCCTGTTGAGGCAGGGGCTGAGGCCCAGGGATTGGTGGCTCCATCCACAAGTGGTGGAGTCCATATGGTGGAGGTTTGGCCAAACAGGAGTGTCTTGCAGTGACCCTCAGGCTTAGATCTTTTTGAACAGGCCGTACCTTCAGTATGACGGAGTGGGTATTTCAAAGTTCTCTTTGAAAGGGAACATCTGGGTTACGTAGCTTTGTCATACTCGGGCATGCCTATGAATTGCGTCTTCGCTTCAGATAATAGAGGCTGACGGCACGGTTCACAGGTGTCATTTATATATCACGTGACGCACTTAAATGCCATGTCACCAGTTCACGACTTGATGTTACACAAGCTTCATATACTGGTCACGAACAAGGGCACTCCCAAAGTGTTAAGCTAACACACCGTCTCGTTCCCTTCTCAGGGAACAGGGTAACCCAGACATTTTACAGCAAATTAGAGATGATAACCCCATCTTATTGTGGAGAAAACCCACGGGTGTACTGCACACGTGTGCCAATTCTCCTCTTGCGCAGTGAGCGGACCGCTGCAGCTCTTGCTCACTGAAGGCGCAGTGGCACCATCTAGCAGCAGAGCTGGGGATTTGGCTCTGGTTTGGTAAATGTTGTTTTTGTGGGTGTTTTTATCTTCAAACCTGGCTATGCCCTCAGCCCACTGCCTGGATGCACTGGAAATTATTTAATTATTTTCACACCCCACATCCTTCTATGAAAACTGTCCCTTTCCATCTGTTGCAACCCCATGGGTGGAGGGGGGAGAATTTCTCTGTAGGGCACTGGGGGAACTGGTGCGAACACGGCCACTGAACTGGTCAGAAGAGAACATTCGGACAATTTACTGAATGATTCCCCTGTCCCAAGCCTTTTGCCAGGAGGGGGAGAAAATGCCCACTCTCTTTGAGGGAGGATAACAACAGATACTCCGCGAGTGCTGTTGCTCGTCCCTTCCTCCCACGCAGAAGAGTGAACTAGGTAACTCGCCGTTTCTTCCCTCCCTGAGGGTTTGCCGACCAGTGTCTAGCTGCTGCTTCCGCAATGGAAGGTTTCCCTCTCCGCTGAGATGGCTTAGACAGAGTCTCTGACTGTTGAGGTGGGGCAGGAAGTCTGGGGCTCCTAAAGCCTGACTGCCCACTCCTAGGAGGTGGTGTGAAACTGGGCCAAGCTAACTGAGGAGCCCTAGCAGTGGATTTACGTGGGAGTCAAATCTGGAAGGCCTCACCCTGCTGTTTCCTCAGATCACATTGTTGCCACATTTTTAAAATAGGGCTTTGGGCTCCAGAGCAGCATCTAAGAAATCCCCATCTCCTCCAAGAGCTCTGCTTGATAAGTGGTGAGGAGAGAGGTGGCATTAAGAGTCCTTTCTTCCAAGGCTGAAGCTTGGAAGATCTTCTGGAAAACTGAGGCTGTTAAATGCTCGGTACGCCCTGGCAATGAAGCTGAGGCAAAAGAAAACACTGCCCTACAGTTAGGGTAGAGATGATGAGCCACTAACTACTCAACCGGACGAGGATTTGACATCCCTAAGTCCTCCATATTGTGGACGTCCAGTCTGCTGAGCCCTTTAACAGGAACCCTGTGTGAAAAGGCTTTATCCCAGAAACATCTCTCCGAAAAGCATGGGGAGACTGCAGGAATGAGTTGCTTGATGGTCGGGGGACGCAACGGCAATTGCCAACGTAAAGATCTCTCTCCGCTCCCTGGGGCGTCTGTTGTGACGGCCAATCAAAAGAGAGTCTTTCCACTCCCCTCCAGCACATTTCAATAAGATTGAGCTTCACCTGAAGTGGGGATGGGGACCCTTCACTTAACGTGCTGCCTGGCCAAGAGATATCCGATGGGAGAATCGCATTGTCTTCGTCCTCCTCTCCGTCCTCTATAACAGACAAGCTATAGCCTCATCATCTTCATCCTCCTCCTCGGCTACACCAGCTAAGGTGTTCAGTCCGAAGAGGAGAGGCAGCTCAGGGGAGACTTTGTCCATTAATTCGCCCCAACTGCATGACACAGGGGGCTGTTTTGTCTCCTTCTCCATGGGTGACATGGATGCAAGGGTGTCCTTTATTAGAGGCCAAGACTCGCACTCTTTTCTCAAACACCCTTGTGTTGTCCCCCTATCTATATAGAGGAGAAATAAGTCACAAGCATTACGGTCGGTATTACTTCCATGGGAGCTTTACTCGAATGGGAAAAAAACACATTTTCCTCCAGGTATGTGGGTGGAGACTAAAGCAATCGATCCCAGAGTGCAGGATTCAGACCATCCTAATAGATGACTGATCAGCGTTATACTTACTTGACTTATCAATGTATTAACACAATAAAATAGAATAACAGTGAAAAATAAACACTCAACTCTCTTATTTTAAACATTTGACTATTTAACTTAACACATTTCAACTTTTCACACTTGAGCGGAATAGAGTATACTAAGGACAACACTCGGGGTTGATGAATGCCACCTAAGTATGTTTCACCCCCAGGCATATGATTGCCCGGAATCATACAGCCACATGTGCACAGACGTGAGGCGTCTTTCATCTTCACTCCACCACCTGCAGAACTAGCAGTCGGCATAATGTAAAAGACAACCTAAACTCACCACAACGTGCTGCTTGTGAAGAAAAAGATAGCTTTAACAGCTATGGGAGAGAATTCGTTCTTTATTATAATATTTTGAGATACTGGATTTTTGATTTCCATGAGCTATAAGCCGTAATCATCAAGATTAATACAAAACAAAAAAAAAGGCTCTAAATATTTCACTTTATGTGGAATGAATCTAGAATATATGAAAGTTCCACTTTTTAAATTAAATTACGGAAATTTTTTTTTTCTCCACGATATACATTTTTTTTTACATGCACCTGCACTTTAATATGAACACACAGGAAATGTCAATCCATTTGACAACAACTGTCAAACCGTCTCATTTTCAATAGGCCCAATGGTATGACGTTGGCTGTCAAAAAAGGTAAATTTGACAGTTTCGTATGCACATGAAAATTTTGCTTTTACCTGTTGAATTTCATTTTGTACTAAACATGCTTTGTATGTCTAATGGTACATTTTCTACAAAACCTCACATGAAGCATCACTGGCAAAGCGTCACAACAGCGGTTTTTAATCTTTTTTCGTTTGAGGTCAACTTTGTACAGCTAATGCTGTTCTTATTACATTACAGGTAACTATGTATAATTTTAATAATGTTTAATAACGTCCGTATTTTTAAAAAACTTACCATCCTTTTAGATTTGGACAAACAGATTTAATAAATTGACCAAATTAAAATCGGCTAAACGGACTCAGCTTGCAGTCCCATGGCGCCCCCTTGCGGTCCTCAATTTTAGAATCACTGCACTAGGGAAATTGCATGAAGTAACTTCAATAGCCATACAAGAAAGCTGCAGTCCAGGATACACAATTATACAACTACAATTACACTAGCATTGAAATTATTTGAATGCTGAGCAAGCAAACAAACATGACTCACAGCCTGAGGAATGGAGATATGAAGAAGCATCCATCCATCGATTTTCTGCACTACTTATCTTACACTGTGTCACGGGGAGCCTAGAGTCTATACCAGGGGACTCAAGGCACAGGGCAGGGGACACCCTGGATGAGGTTCCTACCCACCTCAGGGTACAATTGCACACACACTCACATACTAGGGGTAATTTTAGAGATGCCAATCAGCCTAGGAAATTGGAGTACCTGGAGAAAACCCCTGAAGCACGGGGAGTGCATTCAGGGTGCCAGTGGACCTCAAACCCCCAACCCCATATGTGCAAGGCAAATGTGCTAACCACTAAGCCACCGTTCCCCCACAGGAAGAAACAAACATCCCTTAAATGTAAATCCTTAATATTTATTTTCATAACCCTTATTTCTTGACAAAGACAACTACACACACTGACGTATACTGTTATACATAAACACCAGGTGAGTAGCTGTTATTTGTAAAGCAATGATGAAACCTGAAATTTCTTGTGTGAAGCTACACTATAAACACTACCTTTAAAGTGCAACTTAAATCACCAATCATTATTTATTTACTCATGACAGACCTACACCCTGCTTTATCTGAAAAAAAAAAAAAATTGTCATTAGTTATTAATTTCTCGGAAACATTTCTGATGTCACTCTAATGATAATGATAATAATTAAAATAATGTAATTATTGATGCATACATGTCTTAGTATTTTTGTACAGTGGACATAAAAAGTCTACACACCCCTGTTAAAACATCGTTTTTTTGTGAATTAAAAGAATGACTAAGATAAATTGTCAGATCTTTGCCCACCTTTAATGTGAAATTGCAAGTATACAAATAAATGTTTTTTTGTTTGTTTTGTTTTTTTATCAGAAACTTCAAATTCAGATCCATCAAATTGTAAGGCCATCTCCTATGCACAGCCTGCTACAGGTCAGCCCACAGTTGTATAGTTGGATTCAGGTCTGGGCTCTGGCTAGGTCAATGAATACATTGATCTCGTTTGGTTAAGCCATTCCTTTGTTGCTGTATGCTTTGGGTCATTGTCCTGCTCAAAGGTGAAATTCCTTATCATCTTCTGCTTACTAGCAGATACCAGAACATTTTGCAAGGATGCTGCCACCAGCATGCATCACTGTGGGTGTGGTGTTCTTTTAGTGATGTGCTTTTTTCTGCAGCAAACATACCTTTTGGAATTATGGAATTATGATACCTTTTGGGATTTATCTCATCAGACCTTAACACATTTTGGTACATGGTTTAGGTGATTTAGTTGAGCTTTAGTTTTTTTTGTGAGAAAAGGCTTCCATCTAGCCCCCCAACCCCACAGCCCAGACATGTGAAGAACATGAGAGATTGTTGTCACATTCAGAGAGTAATCAGTACTTGTCAGATATTCCTGCAGTTCCTTTAATGTTACCATAGGGCTCTTGGCAGCCAGCCTGTTAAGTTTTTGTCTTGCCCTTTTTTCCAATTTTGGAGGGACGTCCTGTTCTTGGTGATGTTACTGTGGTACCCCATTTTCTTCACTTGTTGATAATGGCCTTTATGGTGTTCCATGGTATATCGAATGCTTTGGAAATTCAGTTGTACCCCTCTCCTGATTGATACGGTTTGACAAGTGAGATCCCATTTTCCCTAAAATGGTTCTGATTGTTTTTCACTTAATTTTTTATACATTGTAATTTCACATTGAGGGATCTGTCATGATCATTTTTTCCTAAAAAAAAAAACCTTTTTAACAGGGGTTTGGAGGCTTTTTATATCCACTGTATATAGAAGCAAAATATTGAAATCTGCCTAGTGCATTTTCACTGAATCTACTATACTGTGAGCAATGTGGTAGGCCACGTACTGATTTATGATAATTTCAGCACATCATGTGTAATTTGATTAGACTGAACTGAGGTCAACAGAATATGCACAGTGCTTTTCTGTAACATTATGTAGCCAGCTTCAAGGAAATAGACTAGTCTACTAAAAAAAATCATAATTTTCTCGAATCCAAGCTGAGACAGAACACAGAAAATGGCACCTTGTTTTGTAACTGAGAATGACAGAAAGTAAAAACCATGGCATGAGTATAACAGATAAGAGACTAAAGCACAATGAAGAGTGATTTCTTCCAGTAAAGAGTAAAGCTGAATTAGAGTAAATGGGTCAAATATTAGAAGCATCTTTTCAGAGGCAGTCAGTGCCTCAATGAACACCTCCACTAGGGGGCAATATGCTACTATCACATCTGACTAATTCTTTACGAACAGATGGCGTTATAGAAGACCATTCATTTGTATCCATGCCAACATGAGACTAGTCAGGCTGACGCTGAGGGTTTTGCTGTATCTAGTTCTTAGGTGTTTTGAGAAATTTCCAAAACCACAGTCTCAGCTTAAAAATGCAAGAATTGATTTATAGTCAATTCAAATATATTTATAAAACACATTTAAATCAGATCAAAGATTACATCAAAGTGCCTGTACAGAGGAGGCTAGGTCAAAGATTTTAAAAGCAAACAAAATAAAATACAATCCAATTTAAGTAAAAATAAACATACAAATTACTACTAATAAAAATAGCAATAATAACAGAACAGAAAAGACACATAAGCCAGACTCAAAAACAATGAATAATAATAATAATAATAATAATAATAATAATAATAACACCTATATATATATTTTTTACATTATTACTATAGTAATCGAATAGTTAATGTAATATTTCAATAATAATATATTTAAAATGATAGATAGATAGATAAAGTTTAGGCCAAGCATTTACTTTCCCCTAGCAGGAAAGTGATCCTAAGCATACTTCCAAAGTTTTAATAAAATGGTTTAAAGACAACAAACTGAAAGTGTTGGAATAGCCATCAAAAAGCCCTGACCTGAATCCCATAGGACTGAACTGAGCAAGGAGGCTCACAAACGTGACTGAGCTACAACAGTAAAAGTATAGTGAGAAGCTTGGGAAGGCTACCTCAAGCATTTGATTCAAGGTCAAACAATTAAAAGGCCATCAGATAGTTACAAAGTGCATGTAAACTTTGACCCACAGAAAATCTGATATAATAAATAAAAGCTGAAGTAAAAATGAAAGGCATCCTAGGGATGTACTGAAATCATAGATGCACAGCCTCCACTCCTTTGGGAAGGCTTTCCACTAGGTTTTGGAGCATGGCTGAAGGAATTTCTGCGCACTCATCCAGAAGAGCATTAGTGATGGTTGGGCACTCATGTTGGGCGAGGACAGTCGATTTCACAGTCTAATTCTTAGAGGGAAATCTTAAAGCTACAGCTTACAAATACATTTGTGTGATTTCAACTTTGCAGCAACAGTTTGGGGACCCATATATGATGGTCAGGGATCCACGTACTTTTGCCCATAGAGCATAGATAGATAGATTATTATTATTATTATTATTATAAATTACAAAAATTACAATAAATGTGAAGAGTGCCAAAAAATCTCCAAGGATAACAGCTGGAGAATTGTAGAAGTTAGTTGCGTTTTGGGGTCAGAAAGTCTCCAAAACTACAATCCAAAGTCACCTATATCACCACAAGTTGTTTGGAAGGCTTTCAAGAATAAAGCCTCTACTCTCATCCAAAAACAATCTCAAGCATCTTCAGTTTGCCAGACACTACTGGAACTTCAAATAGGATCGGGTTCTATGGTCAGATGAAACCAAATTTTTTTTGCCAGTAAACACCAGAGGTGGTTTTGGCGCACCATATGGAAAAGTACCTCATGCCCACGGTTAAATATGGTGGTGGATCTTTAATGTTTTAGGGCTGTTTTTCTGCCAGAGGATCTGGACATTTTGTTAGGATACATGGCATCATGGACTATCAAATATCAACAGATATTAAATGAAAACCTGACTGCCTCTGCCAGAAAGCTGAAAATGGGCCATGGTCGGATCTTCCTGCAGGACAATGATCCAAAACATGCATCAAAATCAACACAAACATGGTTTACTGACCATAAAATCAAGGTCCTGGGGTGAATTGAAGAGGAGAGTCCACCAGTGTCAACCTTGAAATTTGAAGGATCTGGAGAGATTCTGTATATAGGAATTGTCTCAGACCCCTTGCCATGTATTCTCCAATGTCATCAGGCGTTATAGGAGAAGATTCAGAGCTGTCTTTGCAAAGGGAAGCAGCAAAAAGTATTCACTAAAAAGGTGACAATAATTGTTGCACACTATATATTAAACAAAGATATATATTTTTTGTATAAACCTGTGTTTTGTTTGCAATTGTTTGATATCCATGAGAGCAGAGTATTTTTTGTCATTTGTTTTAAAAGAAAAGGCAATTTTTCACAGCCTTCTTTGCTCATATTTACCAAGGGTGGCAATATTAGTGGAGGGCACTGTAGTTATATACAGTGAGGGGTGATAAGTATTTGGACAGTTATTTAATATAATTCATGTGCATACATCCACTTAGAGTTGGGGTACTCGAGCCCATAATTGGACTCGAGTCCAATTATCAATGAACTCGGACTCGTCACGCACTCAGGTACATTTATACTCGAACTTGACATGTGTAACCAGGGGTGTAACCTGTCCTGAGCATTCTGGGTTGTAGCCCTGAAGATCTTTTCTTTAGCCCCGAATAATTCTCCACTTGGAGTGGTTTGTCACTAACTGAACATCAGTAAAAGAAGACCGCCTGTAATTTTGTATCTTCAGTGAACAGAGGCGAGACCAATCAGACAGGGTTTACTGGAAAACACGTGGAAATACTCATGTCTTATTGGCTGACAGCTCTTAATTCTGCCAAACTAGTGATGGGAATTCCAGCTCTTTTTATTGAGCCAGATCATTTGGCTCAGCTCAGCAATAAGAGCTGTCTCTTTCGCCTCCCAAATGGCTCTTCATTTAGTACTACTTCTGGCTTTTATAATTAAACCAAATTTAGCAATATTTCACCTATGATTAGTATGTGTGCACATGTATAACTTAAATTATTCAATGTAATTTTACTAAACCTTTAATTGTACATAATTTAGAATTCTGTTTAGTGTAAAAACCTTAAATGATGTAAAAACATCAAATCATTATTACATATGCGTATTGAACGTTTGGTTTATATTGAACTATCCAAAACTGTACTGTTGGATGTACAATTCTAATATGGCTGTGAAGGTTGCCAGTAGACCATGCTCCATGTGATATTTTTACCTTGCATATTCTGCATTCTGCCTTTATGTTGTCTACGTTATTAAAATGCATGTATTAAATGTTTTAAAATGGAGAAAGTCATCACACGTGATTTGTCACAGGCACATATATGTCAATACTACATTCAATCAGTGCATGGAGTGCACGTGGCTGAGCAGTGTGACGAAAAGGTCATCCGATTATTCTGTCTTCTATTAATTTACAAAAAAAATAAATCGGCTCTCAGATGGGAGGCGGCTTCCATCGTTCACTTAAATGAGCCAGCTCATAGAGCCAACTCGTTCGTGAACAACACATCACTACCAAACGCTAGCTCACACAGTTAGTGTGAGGAGAAATGGATATATATGCTGTTTTCTAAAACCAGCAAATGGGTTGAAACTGAAACAGAAACATCCTCTCATGCTGATCAGGAAACCAAGGTGTGTAAATGTCGATATGAGTTTGTGAATATCTATAAGTTACGTGAATATGATATGAGCAGAGCATAATGACAGCTAATGGCACTGTAGCAGCTAAACCCATACAATGATAGCTTAGTTGTGCCACCCCTTGGCTAGCGACACCAAACTAGCCTAGTCTAGAGTTAGATAGCCAAAAAGTTTGACATTTTATCGGTCTGGTAGTCCTGCAAGCAGTAATAACACCCGAGGTAAGTTCTATGATAAATCCACATTTTTGTCCAATTTTCACATTTTTTAAGCAATTAGCCCTTACATCCAAGAAAACAATGCATGCAAACAGTCTATTTAGAAATACATTTTCAAACTTTTTTTTTTTTTTTTAAATGGAGAAGCATCTGGGCTCAGCCCTGGATGATTAACATTTCAGCTAACACCCCTGTATGTAACATGAAAAGTAAGATAAAAAATATATAACAACATAAAATTAAGATAACAAGAAGTTAATTCATATCTCCCTGCCTGACCAGGGGCTTTCTTGCATACATACTTGGAACGCATGCACAGAAAGCCACCTCATCGTGTGAGTACTGAATTGAGTTCTCTTTAGTAGTGTATTATGATTGGATGGTCAAATAAATACACACACACATCATGTCAAAATGCAGGTCTGGCCGATTATTCATTTAAACACCGTCGGTTATGTCTTAAGTGAATGTAAACAGTTGGGGAAAAAAATCGAGGTGTGTCAATACAATATATTGGATCGGTGCATTAGGTCTTAAAGTGACAGCAGTCTAATAAACCTGCTGCTGTCTGTGTCATTAATGTTAATCAAACAACAAAAGACAAAGAGAAAATCACTCACTCACTCATTTGACTGAATAACTTCAGTAAATTTAATAAGAATCACTGTATGTCATACAGTGAAGTCTACTTTATTTTACATTTAATTGCTTTATTCAATCTCCGCAGTATTTCTTACTTGAATACTACTGATAGACCTACCTGAGAAAATGTATCGTTATCATGAAAACGTATCGTTATCATGAAATAAGATTGTCATATTGCCCACCCCTAAACTTAGCATTTGGTGATTCCAGTCTTGAATTTCATGTAAAATGTGAAATGTACTTCTTAATGTAGTAAATATCATAATAATATTTTTTTTTTAGTTTTAGGAATTAAAATGAAAAAAGTTACAGAACAGATCTGTATTCAGAAATTAGTTTGTCATTCATAGACAGATTAAAAGCAGTAATAAAGCATGAAGCTTGTTGTTATGACATACTGCTAAATGTAACTCTACTCTGTACTCTCTCTCTCTCAGCCTATATAACTGTGGGGGAGACACATCAAATAATTGAAATGTCAACTTGAACTGGTGGACACAATATAGTGTGATACAATAACAAAACAGGTTAATTTGTGTTTTCATACACTTGTAATATAATACAAGTTCTACACATTCCTCTATATCCCTTTTTTTCTTTGAAAACATTTTTTGATAGGAAACCAGTTGAGATGCTGATGACATGAAATAATGAAATAAAAATATTAAATGGCAATGGCAAGATGTAATAGTGGTATTTTTTGTTGCCATTGGTTTGTGAAGGTTAAAATATTAATTTAACAGCTCAGTGTTGAGTTTACAATTGCAATTTCAAATCTTTTTTCAATTTAATTACTTTCTGGACTCGGCCAGACTCGACTCGTACTCAGCCATTAAGTACTCAGACTTGAGTCCAACTCAGCCCCTTTTGGACTCGGACTCGACAAAGGTGGATTCGGACCCAACATTATATCCACTTCAACAGACATAATTTTTTTTTAAAAAATGTTGTACTTATAAATATGAACAAAAATGTATGTATTCCTAAGCACAAAAAATTGTATATGTACACTCACCATCCACTTTAATAGGAACACCTGTACACCAGCTCATTTATGTAGTTATCTAATCAGCCAGTCATATGGCAGCAGCACAATGCATTAAATCATGCAGATACAGATCAAGAGCGTCAGTTAATGTTCAATCAATCATCAGAATGAATAATAAAAAAAGTGATCTCAGTGACTTTAACTGTGGCATGGTCGTTGGTGCCAGATGAGCTGGTTTGAGTATTTCAGAAACTGCTGATCTCCTTGGATTTTCACACACAACAGTCACTAGAGTTTACACAGAATGGTGCAAAAAAACAAAAAACATTGACTGTGTGACAGTTCTGTAGGTCGAAACACCTTGTTGAGAGAGATCAGAGGAGAATGACCTGACTGGTTTGAGCTGAATGGAAATCTATAGTAACTCAAATAATCACTCTTTGCAGATGTGGTGAGCAGAAAAACCTCTCAGCATGCACAAAACATCAAACTTTGAGGTGGATGGGCTAGCACAGAGGAAGACCACATCAGGATCCACTCCTCTCAGCCGAGAACAGGAATCTGAGGCTATCATGGCACAGACTCACCCTAACTGGACAGTCACCTGGTCTTTTTCCTGTCTTCAATTATTTATGCTTTTCTGCTCACCACAGTTGTAAAGAAATAATATTTGAGTTACTATAGATTTCTTGTCAGTTCTGACCAGTCTGGTTATTCTCCTCTGATCTCTCTCATCAACAAGGTGTTTCAATCTGGATACCCTCTGCTCACAGGGTGTTTATTGTTTTTCGCACCATTCTTTGTAAACTCTAGAGACTGCTGTGTGTGAAAATCCCAGGTGATCAGCAGTTTCTGAAATACTCAAACCAGCCCATCTGGTACAAACAACCATGCCATGGTTATAGTCACAGAGATCACACTTCCCCATTCTGATGTTTGATGTGAACATTAACTGAAGCTCTTGACCTGTATCTGTATGATTTTTTGCATAGTGCTGCTGACATATGCTTGGATGATTAGATAACTGCATAAATGAACAATTGTACAGGTCCTTTTATTAAAGTGGAACCTTTAATTATGTGTGCATCTGTGTGTACATTTACATACACATGCACCCAATTTTTTTCCCCCCTATATTTCTTAAATGGTTGAAAATGGACATTTAAACAGTATGAGGTGAGTCAGACAGTTAAAGACATTTATTCTTGGCTGAGTCACTTAGCAGTCCAGGAAAGGCAAAGGTAAATATTACTGAATCAGATAAAAGCCAAGTCCACAGGTCCACTGAATCCTAATAAAATGAATCTCTGTCCATATTTAATTTTCAGACACTGAAGTTCATGAATAAAAATGACTAGCATGAATACGTATTTAATATATGTCACTCAAATTCTCTCTGCTAACTTTATACTGCTCTCCGCTGCATACAAAATTTGCTGCAAGCTAAGCTGTGTATTATAGAGATCACTGGGTAGTGTGTGTGTGTGTGTGTGTGTGTGTGTGTGTGTGTGTGTGTGAGAGAGAGAGAGAGAGAGAGAGAGAGAGAGAGAGAGAGAGAGAGGGAGAGAGAGTGAGTGAGTGAGTGAGAGAGAGAAGGTGTATTCCTGTGGTCTGAATACGCGTGGTTTCTGTTTCATATATAAACAATAAGGCATCCTGTAGATTTCTGCCACAATGGAGATGAGTGCAGCGTCCCTGTCGGCCCAGACTGAAAACTTTCTCTCACACACAGACAATAGCACTCTCCTCAAAACAACCGAGTCATTCAACAAGCTCTATCCATCCACAATGGTTCACTAACATTGTATTTGAGCCTCATTACTTCTAACAACATTGCTAATAATATTTAAACATATAATGTAATACAAAACTGTAAATGACATGAAAAACAAATGGGCTGGTTTTTATTAAGTTAATAATCATCAATATTATCCAATGACAAACTCAACATATTTTTAACCACACATTCACATTTTTTGGATGAAAAAAAAAATCATACCATTAAGCTATTACATTTGGTGGTATATTTGGTGACAATTTATTCAATAAAGAGGAAGGAGAAAATTCTATTCTGTGAATGCCATCCTTTTTGTGTCTGGGCAAATTGTGTTTTAACCTTTTTTTCCTTACATAATGTACATACTGTATCATTAAATAAATAAACCTGCTGTTTATAAAATCATTAAAATCGATTGGTTTATAAAACCAGTAAAATCGCTGTCTCTCTCTCTCTCTCTCTCTCTCTCTCTCTCTCTGTCTCTCTCCCTCTCTCTCTTACTCTGCTTAGTAGGAAATTACTCCCCTGTAATTTCATGTTACCAGCATCATTTATATAAGTTTCTGGGACAACTGTGTGGAAGAAAAAGTAGAAGAAACTTCTCGAAGGAGACTTGTACTGTCTGTTTGTACTGTGAGCTCTATATCGAGACTGATTTTATCTTGGATACGTGATAGCAATAGGCTGACAAAAAGTGTGTGACTGAGCTATTGTTGCCTGGGATTATACTAATATGAGAATCAATGAAAGTCTCACACTGTTGTTATTACTGTACCCTATTCACTCCTATTGTGGCTTCTTGGCATGCTATTGTAACAGCCCATAATAACGTCCATGGATTACTTTCCTTATTAACTTTTTAGGTTTTATTTATTTATTTATTTTATTTTTTACCTTTGCAATATAAAGAAATGAAAAATAGAAGCAGTGAAAAAGCAGAGCACAATCTATGAATTTTTAACAGTGCAATGACAGAAGCACATAAACTTCAGTTTATGAAATTTAGGATGAACTTAAGATGTATGAGCTGTAATACTGTTATTCATATTTGGCAGTGTAGTAAACTTAAACTGAATTTAGAACGAAGTCTTCATATACTTGTTCTGGCATGGGGAAAATGTCCTGACTACTATCAATGACCATCAATGATGTGGCATCATCAGTCTCTATACTGTTTATCAGTCTCTAGACTCGTTATTAGTCAAGGGAGTTCTCTGAACTGGCTCAACAGTTAAAGGCTCTGGGTTACCTAATCAGAAGGTTGGGGGTTCAAGCCCCAGCACTGCCCAGCCGCCACAGTTGGGCCCTTGCACAAGGCCCTTAACCCTCCCTGCTCCAGGGGTGCCATATCATGGCTGACCCGTGCTCTGACCCCAACCCTCTAACTTGGATATACGAAGAAAATAATTTCATTATGCTGTAATGTATATGTGACCAGTAAGTGCTTCTTCTTCAGTCTCTCAGTTTTTTCTACATTCTACATTTAATCTTAATATATCAAACATATCCTTACTAACAAATCCTTGTTCTCAGCAAAACATTGCATTAATGTAAAATAAACAAAATCTAAATCAGTATTTAGCACCTGGCTTGAATTATTCACTTTACCTTCCACCTGTCATGTTCTATTTAGAGACTGTATTATTAACTGTTCCCAGTATTATGTTTGGAAATATAATTTTTTTTCTGACCCAATAATGCAGACGTGATAAAACATACATCCAAGAGAATTTTTTTTTATTGATTTATTTATTTTAACAGGGTGTCTAAGAGTTTTGCATAGTACTGTAGATGGTTCAGTTATAGTTTTGTCTAACTTGTTGCCTTTGCCAAAAAAACAACAAAGGACACATTTTAAAACTGCTACATACTTATTTAAGACAAAGTTATTTATTTATCATTTAACACAAAATGAAGCTATTTTGCCAAGGCAGTTTCTTACTATAAGTGGTATAAGCCTCAAGCTTAGGACCCCATGATTTAAAAAAAAATAGATTAGCAATAAAAGCACATCATTTGAGGGTAAAGTTTTAGTATTGGGTAATTACAGGAACCTCTGTGGTGTAAAAGAATAGAAACTGCAATTTACTCAACTAAATTAAATAACTAGTATAACTAATGTTATAAGCTGACAAAGTTGTGGTTCCTATCTGTCTGGTCCGGAGACATGCAAAAAGAACAAAGCAGAAGAAGAGAACTCCCAAAACCCAAAATACATGTAAGAAATTAATCCCAATTAATAAGATTTAGTCAATTTGTCTGCTTTCTAGATTCTACTTGTTGATGTATTTGAAATAGAAAACAACAGTGCCTAATAGCTAGTGTATAGAGTAAGAAGTGTTAGGCTGGCACACGTTAAGTTGCTAGTTCCTTTTTACTAGCTATGCCAACATTAGCCTATTAAATATAAAGATAATCACTGTTCATGTGGTTTAAATGTCAATCACCTACAGTCCTTTTCAGAACTTTAATAACTCAGACAATCACAAGCAATAAAGAAATGATTTTCCTGAGGTTTTCACCATACTAAGTAGCCTAATGGTTTAATAGTCATTTTTCAGGCTGCATAATAGAATATTTTGGGGGTATCTTCAGTATTAGAACCAACTGAATGTGATGCATTTTTTTTTTTGTTAATTCAACTTTATTAATTATTTTATAACCAATTAATTTCCCCCAGTCATGCTTAAACTAGCTAAGGTTAAAAATAATTTTAAAGCTAGCAATTATTTTAGTTCTAAAATGAGCAGATTATCTGTAATCGTCATATCGGTTGAATGTTTATTAAACTGTTTTTTAAGTATTGATTCTGTTCATTCTTGCATAAAAATAATATGATTGTTGTGGGTAGGGGGCCCCTGAGTAAGCTGTTGCTTAGGGACCCCAAATGTTAAGAAACGGTCTGTAGCTGCATTGTGTCTTGCTTCTCCATCAAATTTACTATATAGTATAGAAATATGACCTTGCCCTTTGGATCAGATTGCCACTATTGAGCAGCATGATATGATCTTTTCAAAATAATCTCCATTAACCCCAAAAGACTTCTGTCTTTGTAAACCAAAAAGTTGCTGACCTTAAGGGCATTATAAAAAAATTCACATTGTTCATGCACAATTCTATGCGCAACCCTAGAATGGATAATACTGTCAAGCTAAGATCCTGTTACTGTTCTGAAATGATTAAAGACATCTGTGGTAACCCTAGAGCCCTGTTTTCAATGATTAATAAGTTACTAAAACCCAACATCCCCTTTCCACTACTTAAAAAAAACAAATAACTTGATTAAAATTAGTGCATTTTATCATTGTTAAATTAAACACAAAAATATACGAAAATGGTAGAAACCTTTACTGGCCTGCTGTCTTGATCTTTTGGTGGTCTCATAAACACACAACAACAAAAAACGGAAGTAGCCTCAAGTACAGTTCAAGTGACAAGTACAATCAAGGCACCTCTGTTTAATTGACATATCACACAAATTTGTTCAAATTATTACAGTTAAATACTTAAATTATGCAGGTATGAAATGTAGTAAAAACACATTTAACTTTAAATACTTTTTTGTAGCATCTTAGCTGTTATAGTTTTAAATGGTCAAGTATTATGTACATACCCACAAATTGACTGTAATTATATTAAAACTGTTTGTAGTGAAGCTGTATCATGCAAATGTGCTTCTTTCTCTCTTCTTTCTCTGTCACTGCATCTTGTTTCAGGTGATATCATTAGAGATTTACAAAATATGTGAAAATATGACTAATTGTACATTATGATCATCCAGTGTTGTTCTTGTAATTTTTACATGTAGGTCTGCCTACAGATCCAGGAATAGATAAGGTAATAAACTATGGCACATGTTGCCTTTCTTTTTCTGGTTCCATCAACCCTTCCCTGGTAACAAGACACTGTTACCTTAGTACAAATAACATATCTTGGAAAAATGGATTAGAAAACAGTCCATTGCACCACAGATGTCTTTCTACAACCTGTTTGCCTTTCCTTGGAGACTAAAAATGCCATCAGTAAATAGCATGGTTAATGGGCACATTACTGAGTAATGGCTTATTTTATGTATTTAGTAAGAACTGGGAAAACAAGACACATGATTTATGGATAGGTTCACCTTGTTATCAAAAGACCTATGCTGCCATTTTCTTAACCTATAACTGCTACAATTACTAACTCATTATTTAATAACATTTAGAAAATAGGCATGCCATTTGTGGTTAAGGACACTTGTACCTATAGTATTAACATACCATTACTATGGTGCACCTGAAGGGCAAGACACAAAAAGAGGTCAACCCACTTATCATCAATCTTGTACGTGAAATATTTGGATTAATCTTATTCAGCATTTCTGGGGTTAAATAAGCGCTCAGTAACCATATGTTTTAGATTGAGTATTGACTTCAAAAGTTTGAGCTTGAGAACAAGTAATAATGCATTCATATGGTCTTTTTTTCTATTTTACCTGAACAGTGCAATATGTTTTCTAATTATTTCGTGAGCAGAATTGAGAACACAGCATTATTAGAGTTAGTGTTTCTCTTGGAAGAACTCTCTCTCTCTCTCCTAATGCTGCCTAGTTCACATCTTTCTATATTTGATTCTTGCACTGTGGATTTAATTTTGGAGCCTGTGAATATTATCAAATCCAACGCCTGCATTATTGGTCATATACACCTACCTCTTAGAAAAGCCTACTCGCCATTTGCTGACACATTTTTCCTATCATTAATGATAGGTCTCTTTTATTTTTTATCTAAAATGCAGGCATTACGTTTGTTGCCAATGAGTTAGGATGCCTGGCACCACTGCTGTGTTTTGAGTAAGAAATAATATTCTAAAATATTGCTAGAATAAAATTGCTTGGAGTACTATAATATGTCCTCTCTGGGACCCATTACCTTATCGTGGTGGAGAGGTTTGTGTGTCCCTACGAACCTGAGGGCTGTGTTTTCAGGAGCCTTGTGCTCCTGGTAGGGTCTCTCAAGGCAAAGTGGTCTCAGGGGAAGGGCCAGACTAAAAATGGTTCAAAAGACACCCTCATGAAGAAAACGAAGAGAGGAGGAGTTACCGGAAGCCCGGGGCCCCCGTATGGAGCCAGGCCCAGAGGGAGGGCCCGACAGCGAACGCCTGGTGGTTGGGTTTGCCACAGAGCCCAGCCAGGCAAAGCCCAAAAAGCAACGTGGCACCCCCCTCTCTATCCTATGGGCCCTACACTCATGGGGTGAACTGTGGGGGTCGGGTGCGCTGCTACATTTGTAGCAGTGAAGGTCAGGGGCCTTGACGGACCAGACTCAGGTGGCACAGGCTGGCTCTGGGGACATGGAACGTCACCTCTCTGTGGGGGAAGGAACTGGAACTTGTGCGGGAGGTGGAGTGCTACCAGTTAGATCTGGTGGGGCTTACCTCAACGCACAGTCTCGGTTCTGGAACTGTACTCCTGGATAGGGGATGGACTCTATTCTACTCTGGAATTGACCAGTGTGTGAGGCGCCGGGTGGGGATACTCACAAATTCACGGTTGAGTGCCGTTACATTGGAGTTTACACCAGTGGACGAGAGGGTCGCGTCCTTACGCCTACGGGTTGTGGGGGGAAAACTCTGACTGTTGTCTGTGCATATGCACCGAACACCAGTTCAGAGTACTCAGCCTTCTTGGAGACCCCGCACGGAGTCCTGTATGGGGCACCAGTAGGGGATTCCATAGTTCTGCTGGGCGACTTCAACGCGCACGTGGGCAATGATGGAGATACCTGGAGAGGCGTGATTGGGAGGAACGGCCTCCCTGATCTAAACCCGAGCGGGCGTTTGTTGTTGGACTTCTGTGCTAGTCATGGACTATCTATAACGAATACCATGTTCAAACATAAGGAGGCTCATAAGTGTATGTGGTACCAGAGCACCCTAGGCCGAAGGTCGATGATCGATTTTGTAATCATATCATCTGATCTGTGGCGGCATGTTCTGGACGCTCGGGTGAAGAGAGGGGCAGAGCTGTCAACTGATCACCATCTGGTGATGAGTTGGGTCAAGAGGTGGGGGAAGACTCTGGACAGACTTGGAAAGCCCAAATGGGTAGTGCGGGTGAACTGGGAACATCTGGAGGAGGCCCCTATCCGTGAGATCTTCAACTCACACCTCCGGCGGAGTTTTTCTGGCACCCCTGAGGAGGTTGGGGACATTGATCCTGAGTGGGCAATGTTCAAAGCCTCCATTGCTGAAGCTGCAGCGGAGAGCTGTGGTCTCAAGGTCTTAGGTGCCTCAAGGGGCGGTAATCCTCAAACATCGTGGTGGACACCGGTGGTCAGGGAGGCCATCCGACTGAAGAAGGAGGCCTTCCGGGATGTGTTATCCTGGAAGACTATGGAGACAGTTGCAAGGTACTGACAGGCCCGAAGGGCTGCAGCCTCTGCCTTCAAAGAGGCAAAGCAGGGGGTGTGGGAGAAGTTCGGAGATGACATGGAGAAGGACTATTGGTCGGCACCAAGGTGTTTCAGGAAAACCATCCGCCACCTCAGGAGCGGGAAATGGGGAACCATCCAAGCTGTGTACAGTAAGGATGGGACGCTGTTGACCTCAACTGAGGAAGTAATTGCACGGTGGAAGGAACACTTTGAGGAACTCCTGAATCCGACTAACATGCCCTCTATGGTAGAGGCAGAGGTGGAGGATGATGGGGGATCATCGTCAATTTCCCTGGTGGAGGTCACTGAGGTAATCAAACAACTACACAGTGGCAAAGCCCCTGGATTGATGAGATCCGTCCAGAAATTCTGAAAGCTCTGGGTGTGGAGGGGATGTCTTGGATGACACGCCTCTTTAACACTGTGTGGAAGTCAGGGACAGTGCCCAAGGAGTGGTAGACCGCGGTGGTAGTTCCCCTGTTCAAAAAGGGGGACCAGAGAGTGTGCGCCAACTATAGGGGTATCACACTTCTCAGGCTCCCTGATAAAGTCTACTCCAGGGTGCTGGAATGGAGGGTTCGGCCAATAGTCGAACCTCGGATTGAAGAAGAACAATGCGGATTCTGTCAGTTCGTAGCTGAGTGTGAAGCGGCTGGGATGAGGATTAGCACCTCTAAATCTGAGGCCATGGTTCTCAGCAAGAAACCGATGGAGTACCTACTCCGGGTGGAGAATGAGTACTTAACCCCACTGAAGAAGTTCAAGTACCTCGGGGTCTTGTTCATGAGTGAGGGGACACTGGAGCAGGAGATTGGCCGGAGAATTGGAGCAGCAGGAGCGGTATTGTAATCGCTTTACCGCACTGTTGTGACGAAAAGAGAGCTGAGCCAGAAAGCAAAGCTCTCGATCTACTGGGCAATCTTCGTTCCTACCCTCACCTATGGACATGAAGACTGGGTAGTGACCGAAAGAACTAGATTGCGGGTACAAGTGGCCGAAATGGGTTTTCTCAGGAGGGTGGCTGGCCTCTCCCTTAGAGATAGGGTGAGAAGCTCGATTATCCGAGAGGAACTCAGAGTAGAGCCGCTGCTCCTTTGCGTTGAGAGGAGCCAGTTGAGGTGCTTCGGGTACCTGGTAAGGATGCCCCCTGGGCGCCAACCTAGGGAGGTGTTCCAGGCATGTCCAGGAGCTGGTTAATGTGTCTTGGGAAAGGGAAGTTTGGGGTCCCCTGCTGGAGCTGCTGCCCCCGCGACCCAATAACGGATAAGCGGTTGAGGATGGATGGATGGACTATATGATGTGGAACAAATATTCCATGTGTTGTCCAAGACACTTTTCCCTGCTTTGCTTGCTAACGTGCCGAAACTATTGGAATGGCAGGGTCAATAATTTTTTATTTATTTTTTGCTGTAGACTGAAGACATTTGGGTTTGACATCAAAAGATAAATATGAGAAGAGAGTTTAGAATTTCATTTTCCCACCTGGTAGATGTGTTAAACGAAATAGAACATAGCATATTTGTAAGCAAACAAAAATATTGGAACATGTGACTGACAGTGTTTCTTGTTACCCAGACGTGTCCTGCTAGATAGACTGTTTAAACAATAAAAAGCTCTGAACATCTACTCTTGGTTTTAGCCTTCAGTTTCACATGTGAAGACAGCATTTGCTGTTGCAAAGGATGAACCAACATGAAGACCAGAGAAAGGCAAGCCATTTTGAATGGGGCAGCCAAATAAAACAACATCATGACAGAAAATGACAGAAACATTGGAAACATTGTGAGAACTGTGAAGAAAAAAGTCAAAAATAGCAGTCAATGGCATCACCAACAACCTACACAAGGCAGGGGTGAAGGTATCACAATCCACCTTTTGAAGAAGACTTTGAGAGCAAAAATATAGAGGCCAAACCACAAGATGCACTCCACTCATCAGCAGTAAAAATCAGAAGGCCAGATAGGAATTTACAAAATAAAATACAATGATGAGCCACAAAAGTTCTGGAGCCAAGATTAACCACTACCAAAGTGAGGGAAAGGCCAAATTGTGGAGAAAGAAAGGATTTGCTCTTGATCTGTAACATACGAGCTCATTTGTGAAACATGGTGGATTTATTGTCATGGCTTGGGCTTGCATGTCTGCTTCTGGAACAGGCTCACTAATCTTTATTGATGATGTAACTCATAACAGTAGCAGCAGAATTAATTCATAAGTTTACAGGAAAATTTAGTTTGCCAGTTTACAGAGAAATTAATCAGGAGGAACTTTATCATGCAGCAATAAACATAGGACTTTAGGAGGGGGAAAGAGTGGTTTTAGACTGGCCAAGTCAGTCACTAGACCTTAACTCAGTTGAGCAGCATTTCACCTCTTCAGGAGACTGAAGGGAGAAATCCCCCAGAAACAGCAACTAAAAGAATCTGTGGTAAAAACCTCAACAAGTATCACAAAAGAAGAAACCAACAATTTAATGATTCTAATTAATTGCAGGCATGATGCAAGGGATATGCAAACAAATATTAAGTGTCATTTACTTTAATTTACTTCAGGACTTATCTGTGCCTATACTTTTGCTCGCCTAAAAATTGGGTAGTCTGAAACATAAAGGTTTATGTTGTTTAACACATCTAGGTGTAAATACTAGGAAATAAAAGTTGAAATCCTGAAAGCTTGTCTCATACCCATTTGTTGAGATCAAACCCAAATGTCTTTGGTGTATAGAACAAACAAATGAACTGGCTTTGCCGTTCCAGTAGTTTCGGAGGGGACTCTATATGCTGGAGGAGAATGACCTGGCTAGTTCGAGCTTACAGAAAGGCTACTGTAACTCAAATAACCACTGTTTACAATAGCCAAGTGCTTTGATAGCCTATATAAAAAACACATCATCATGCACATCACTAGGTGAGGGACTAAAATACCATCAATCTAAAAACTCTGTTAGGGAGGTTAGTACAGTTTGCTAATTTAAGTGCTTGGTAAAGTCATCTTTAATCTTCGTGTGAAGTCAGCCACTGATTCAGTTGTTTGGACAGCCAAAGCAAACACATGGAACATTGAGGGAGATGGGCTATGTTACGCCACGGCCAGCAGAGGGCACTGCGGTACGGCCGCTGACTGGTCACGTGACTCTTTTGTTTTCGTTCACTTCCCGCTTGGACACTGAGTTAAGTTTGAGCATGTCTCTGATTTGTCACAGGTGCCCATGTTTTGAGTTAATTAGGTTTGTTAGTTAAACCACTGCAGGGGAGGTACACCTTGCTGCATGGCGACCTCAGAGGGACAGCAGAGGAGGCCGTCCCGCTGCCCAGCCCGGCCGAGGAGGCCGCCCCGCTCTCCAGTGCCGCCGAGGGTGGCACCCAGAGTTCTAGAGCCGCCGGGGGTGGTGCCCAGCATCCCAGGGGCGGTGCCCAGTGTCCCAGCGCCGCTGGGGGCGGTGCTCTGACTTTCAACCCTGGTGGGGATGTTGCTCTGCTCCTCTGCTGCCCGACAGTTCGCACAGGGGCCCGGGACCCCCGTTGGAGGGGGGTTCTTGGTGCTCTGGGAGGAGCACCCTTTGGAGGGGGGTTCTGTTATACCACGGCCAGCAGAGGGCACTGCGGTACGGCCGCTGACTGGTCACGTGACTCTTTTGTTTTCGTTCACTTCCCGCTTGGACACTGAGTTAAGTTTGAGCATGTCTCTGACTTGCCACAGGTGCCCATGTTTTGAGTTAATTAGGTTTGTTAGTTAAACCCCCCGTGTGACTGCGCACATCGCGCAGTATTATAGTTGGTTTACGTTCGTCAAGTCAAGGAAGTGTAACGGTATGTGCTAGTGTGTAGCATGCTAGCGGTCGTAGCTAAATGCCCAGAGTTTGTATAGTCAGTAGAGACCGCGCTCCCTGTGTTTGTTTATATGCTGAGTAATAAAGACTTTGACCTGCACCTGCATCCGCCTCCAGTCTCGTTCCGTGACAGGCTACAACAGGTTACTACATCAGGTTCCACTCTGGTCAGGGTACACTCTGGGAATCTGAGGCTACAGTGAGCACACCAAACCTGGACAGCTAAAGATAGGAAAAATACCAGGCAATGTTTTTGTTTTGTTTTTTTTTTCTTCCAATTTGTGAATCCAGTGAGCAGTTCTGTAGGCATTCGTATTAAATTGGCCTAATAAATATAATAATTATTATTAGTCAGGTAGGATTAGTGCTGGTTATTCAGCTTTCTTCTAGGTTAAAGTGGTAATGGTAGCTCAGTGGTTAAGGTGTTGGACCACTAATCAAAGAGTTGATTTTACATCCCAGCACCACCAAGCTGCCACCCCTAGGCCCTTGAGCAAGACCCTGCTTTTTTTGTATAAATGGGATGTACACTATGTAAGTCACTCTGCCAAAATGCTGTACTGTAAATACAAATTTATCTGTGAACAGAGTGTTTGGAACCAGAATTAATATTTTATATGGATCTGTTATTGATTATTCAGTTTATTTCTATAACAAACTTTGCTTATCTCCCATTAAAGACAAGTCATGAATCACTTACACTTGTGTTTGCAGCATCTCATTTATGCTTGGTTAGTGGTATTGTATTTGTTGTGAGATTTGTCTATAAAAAGGAATACATATTGGTAGTTCTTTTTATTTTTGATAAAATAATTTCTTTTTAGTAATAAACACCTATTTCTTATATAGAGGTGTAGCTGTAGTGATTTCTTTTTTTTTCTTCATTTTCAATTTTTGTTTGTTTATACATTTATTTCAGAATAACAGCAGGGATTTTTTTTTTTTTTTTGTTAAATTGGTTGTAAATTCTGCACAAGGTATTTTGTGGTTGGCAAATTGAGGGGACCTCCAGAATAGAGTCTAGGCCAGGCCCTTAAGTATAGCATGGTTGAATATGATTGCATTGCACTGATAAAAAGCACATCAAACATATAGCATGATACATGTGACCTAATGCTAGGTGAGATAAATGTGTGAAAAATGAAAGATGACATTTGCTGGAGCTGCATAAATGGAGATGGTTATCTCCTAGAAAAGACCAGTTAAGTCCAAGCAGAGGGAAATAGAGCCAAATCTGTCCTCTGTGACTAAGCTAAAATGGGGATGGATTAAGGATTTAAGGAGGCCAGTTAACTAGAATATGCAGTGAACTTTTGGCTATCTGTATATATTTCACACATTGTTGCAATTTCTGAAAGCAAATATTATGTCTTGAGCTCTGGCCAAGAACTAGCTTCACAGAACAAATAATACAATTGATTTCACAGGTAAATTATGATATTAATTCCTTCCTTTCTATGATTCATTCTTTATTTATTAATTCATTCACGGAGTCACTTTTCCTCTACTTTTGTATCATAAACATATTCAGGCATTCATTTTCAAATCACTGAATGCTTCATTACTCATAAGTGAAATAAATTAAAAATAAAGAAATATTGAACAGTAATGTTTTGTTTGTGTTAATCTACTGTAATATTAGACACAGAGGAGGGAGAAAAAAGCAGGAACAAGTGCAGCCTTGTCTTTAAAGAGGGTCATGCAGTGCATGAGAATATGTTGGTTAAAAATAAGGACGATGTGAGACCATGAATATGTCTTTTATCTGGTCTAGTTTCACAATAGCCTTTAAAATAGAGTACGGCACATATGTCTGCTTGGCATGAAGCCTTCCGCTGGTGTGCAGAACTGGGAAAAGATGAATAGAGAGAGTGGGAGGGCATGGACAGGTGGGATAACGGCCTCAGCAGCCATCATGTGAGGTGGCTGTGGAAGTGCTGACTGAGGCAGCCTGAAACAAAGCCTCCAAAGTGGCCAGACGATCCTGGACTTAGGTTGGCTCATGCTGGCACAGAAAAAGGCCGTCTCAGTCAGCGGTCCACTCAATCGATGAAAAGATAATTCCCCCCGCGCAGACCTCATGCAATGCTGGGGCCCGTTTGCGAACCCCGACAGAGAGAGATCAAGCAGAAAGGATATGAGTGGGAAACTTCAAAACCCGCTCATATTTCTGGGTCCGTGAAAGGATTTGTATAACACATTCATTTTTTGATGGATTTTCCCATGTTTCCCTGGACAGCCCTTTTTGTGGACATGTTTGAATAAAGTAACTCTTATGATGAATCTTTTTTTTTGGAGAAAGTAAAAGCTATGGGTGAGCTTGTTTTGCAGCGATGCTGGCCAGTGTGAGGTCAGTCAGTCTCATGCAGCAGGTGGGAGCACATGGAGTACCGCTAACTCCTCGGCTGCCAGGGAATCGGGTGAGTGCAGGGGGAATTGCACAGCCATGAAGGTTAAACTGAGTGGTTAATAATTTTAACAGGCAAGCTAATAATTTTAGACAAGCTCTTTGGATTAACAGAATACTGTAATAATGAGACAATAGCGAGGCTGCTTTTAATACCTGCATATTACAGGACTGAGAATGCTGTAAAAATTATTTGGTTCACTTATTCCTTGAACATTATTAATTATAAGATAGATTGTCCGAAGAGACAACAAAATAAGTCTTGGCATGTTTATTTTTTCACAAAATCCAGAACGGCCATTTGATACAAATATGAGATAATGAATTGCCTTTTGGGAGTAAAAAAATATTTTGTTGTTCTTGTCTTTTATTTTCAGAGAGTCAGAAGGAATTGCTAACAAGTTGTTTTTCTCAGGTGCTGACATGGAACGTATATGTTTGATTCTTTTGCTGTTATATAAATTATTAATAGTTAAAGCACAGTTCAATGGATACAACTGTGATGCCAACTTTCACAGCCGTTTTCCTGGTGAGTATGTCAAAGAAATAAATATGAGCTCACCAGCCTATTACATTTTTCATAACCATTCCTCTGTTATTAAATATGTGAATATTAAGTATATAATAATGAAAGGATGTATTGCATCTAACACTATTAAGTCCATTAAGTTTCATTTGAAATGAAACTGCATTGAAATGCACTGAATGTGGAATGTTTTTCCTTTCTTTTTTTTTTCTTTTCTATAGCTGAGCGGGACATCAGCGTGTACTGTGGAGTACAAACTATCACTCTAAAGATTAACTTCTGCCCGGTGCTTTTCTCTGGCTACACTGACACTGACCTGGCCCTGAACGGGCGCCATGGTGATGCCCATTGCAGAGGGTTCATTAACAACAACACCTTTCCTACAGTGGTGTTGTTCAGCATCAGCCTTAGCACATTGGAGGCCTGCAGCAATTTGCTAGTGGTATGACATTGCTCTAGCAGCAGGAAATCTGACTAAATCTGCTAGTCTAGCCTTTGACTATTGACTTAGAAACAGCAACCTTGTGCTGTTTCTAAAACTCTTGAAGCAAGAGTGTGGGAGTGTTAATCAGGTTTAGTCGGTGTGTAAGATCCGAACATGCTTCTCAAAAATGATAGCTTCGTTGAAGATTTAGACAAGATTGATGGAACTAATCATGGTGTAAACAGCAGGTTATAATGTGCTTATCAGAAATGATTACCATTGCCATTTCTGAAACACAGCAAGAGTCAAGCAGCTTTTGGTTATTTACTAAAAATCATAAAAATATATGTTCTTTGGTTTAAATGAAAAATATACAGACAATATAGACATGAATATGCTTGGATATATTGCTAAACATTGCTAAAATGTCTCATAGTTCAATGCATCCATATAAATGCAACCATATAAATGTTATTCAGTTTACACCATTACAATAGAAGATTTGCTTTGCACTCAGTTAAGTGATAATTAACACTCATGTTTGATAAAAGCTCTGATTCAGAGATTAGTGCTGGTGTGTTTGTGTGTATGTGTTTGCAGGTGTCCACAGCTCAAGGGCCCAATGCATATGGGAACCTTTCATTGGTGCAGATTGGGAATATATCAGGGTACATCGACACGCCTGACCCTCCTACTGTCATCAGCTACCTGCCTGGACTGCTCTATAAGTTCAGTTGCAGCTATCCACTGGAGTACCTGGTGAACAACACACAGCTGGCATCGTAAGTGCTTCTCTTTACCAACGACTCTTACAGTCCTTGTAAAACACTCTGATATAGCATTGTGACCCATAACGTCCTGGCAAGCCTTCATATGGGTGCCAGTATTTTTTTTACATGACACACAGTATGCATTCTCAATGCACAAGATGGCATAGAGAATCAGTTTTCTAAAGCATCCAGACAGCTTATAAAAAGTCAATACGTCTAACGGTTAACTTTGTGTATATGTCCCACTAGACATCAGTATGCTTTGATCACAGCATGATAAGGAACAAATCAACATTAGAAACTCCTAATTATGTGCAGAGGCAATTCTAAAGACTGAAAACACTCCCTATCGTTCTTTCTTTCTCTCTTTCTTTCTTTCGTTCTTTCATTCTTTTGTTCTTTATTTCTTTTACTCTTTCTTTCTTTCTTTCTTTCTTTCTTTATGTTTGTATGTATTCACTTACTTACTTACTTACTTACGTTCTTACTTACTTACTTATTTATTTTTCATTGATCTCCCTTCAGGTCATAGTTTTTATACCAAATTGGGCTAGTTTTGGAACAAGGTTGCAGCTGAAAAAGCAAGTCATCTGGTGGCATTTTATTTTTTTGGTGCTAGCATGGGGGGAAAAATTATCTGTGACTACCATGATCTTGTTTAAAGTAAATACTTGGAATTAAATCTAACTAGTTTCCACAAATATACATAAACAACATAAATCTACTATATGCAGAACCTTTATGGATGATTATGGAGTGGATAATGGCTATACCAGGTGATGATATAAAAGCATATTGCAGATACTGCAAATTAGAAATGCATATGCACCACAGTGATCTTGTTTCACATGCAGTGACTGAGAAAAATGCTTATCCGGCTTGGGTAGAAAAACGCTTTTTCTATACCTGAATTTTTGGGCCAGTTTCAGGTCTCTGTGGTTTTTGAGATGCCTCCGATTGTATAAAACTGTAAGATCTTAAGATTATGTTAATATTTTGACAAGACAAACAGTAGTACACATGCAGAGAGAAGACTGTGTGAAGTACAACAGAGGCTTTAGACCGGAGTCAGAGGGAATAGTTATTTGGAGTACCAGGAGTGTAATGATTTCTATTTTGGATGATCCTATTATAGCTATTATAAATCTGGCCATTTTCTCCCTTAAAGGTCTGCCGCAGCAATTTCAGTAAAGGACAGCAATGGTACATTTATAAGCACACTGAACTTACTGCTGTACAATGTAAGTAGCTCCATTCATTCTCTTATACTGTGATTTAATTTTTAAAATGTAACTGCATTTTGTTTATTTGTTTTTTAGAACATGGGTTACTAATCTTATCCACAAAGGGTTGGTGTGGCTGCAGGTTAGTTGCTAATAGTTGTTTAAAGATGAACATTAACTGATGAAAAAAGTGGAATCAGGTGTAGTTTCGGCTTGGGTAGAAATAAAACCTTCAGCCATGCCGGCCCTTTGTGGAGATGGTAACTCCTGGTGTAGAATATCTGTTTCGATATGCTGTTTTCAAACATTATAGACAATAAACAATAGAGTGAGTTGCTAGGTTTCAGAATAATGAATTAAAAAAACGTGGTAGCCCCATGAGAGCACTTTATTTTGTGCTTTGTAAATAGTCATGGATGTGTGTAGCCATGCCTGTGCATAAATGCTCAATCATTAGTATGTTTTTCTTGCTCTGTAGGACTCCACATACGTCCAGCATCTGTCCATCCCAATGGCAGGCCTCACTCTGAAAACTCGTGTGTTTGCTGCCGTCAAAGCTACAAACTTGGACAGGAGGTTAATTAAACAGATTTCATAAAAATACAGAATAAAATACAATTTACAAATATTCTCAACAAATTCAATTCTTTTGCCATAATTTTCAAAACTGTATTACTTTCAAAGTTTCTCTCCCCCACTTTTTATCTATGGCCTTTTTTCCTATTCTCTATCCTCCTTCTCTACCTTTCCATCAATAAAATAGCATCTCACATTCTCCTTTGTTTTTCCCAAAGTATTTCACTTCTTTCCTTTTTCCTAATCTTTTCTAGCACTTCTTTGTGCTCATCACTTCACCTTGCTTTCTGCCTTCATCTTTTCAACTTCCATTTGTCTCAGCCAAGTAAAATAACAGCAACACAGGTGCATAACAATGTAACAATACACAGTACTGTGCAACTTTTAGGCACATGCAAAGAAATGCTGTAGAGCAAAAATGCCTTCAAAATAATGAAAATACCGTAAATGTTTCTACATTAAAAAAAAAATAAAATAATGTAAAGATCAGTAAACAGTAGTTAATGAAACAATATTTGGTCAATATTTGGTGTGACAAAAAATAAAAATATAAATACAAATAGTAGTCTTCGGTACAATTAGTGCAGTTTTATTAGGAAATTAGCTGTAAGTTTTATTGAGCATCTTGCAGAACCAGCCACGGTTCCTCTGGAGACTCTGACTGTCACACTTACGTTTTATTTTTGCAGAAAAACCCAGCAGCCTTTGTTATTTTGTGTTTTTTTTTTGTCTGAAAAGTATCTCTTACATAATATGCTCCTTTCTTTTAATGACATACAGAAACATTTTTCTGTAACATTAAATTTTGTGTTAGAAAACTAATGTTTGGGAATCTAAAATGTTTTTGTAATGACTTGATAATGTAGGAGTCATATGATAAACAATCTAATGATAAACACAGTTTGTACTAAAAAAAAAATAGGGTGCCTAAAACGTTTGCACAGTACTGTATGTGCCAGCTGGATATTACATGCCTAATCTCTAAGCCTTTGTTCTGATGCTTATTATATAAAAATAGAACACAATCATGTGAAGTGATTTACTACTGGCTTTTCTTGGAAATTGGAAATTGGCACAGAAAAGAAAAGATTGGCTTCTTAATTAAAAATAAAGTTCATGTCACTTTCCATGTCCAAGTCTTATTTTTTTCCCCCCTCATTTCTGTAAGATGGATTTTTGTGAGTTAATGAATGTATCCCATGCTTACTACCCTGCACAGGTGGAATGTGCTGATGGATTACTGTTACACCACTCCATCTGGGAATCCTAATGACAAGCTCAGATACGATCTTTTCGTTGGGTAATTATGTGTTCTATGTCATCTCATGAACAGTAGTGTGCTTGTTAGCATTTGTACTTGTGGTTTAGTGAATATGATAGTGTGTCTATGTAAACTGAATCTGAACATCTCGTATCCCACTTCTTGTCCTCTGGGGAAGGTGTGACAAGGACCCGCAGACGACAGTGTTTGAAAATGGAAAGAGTCAGATGGGTCGTTTCTCCTTTGAGGTGTTCCGCTTCGTCAAGCACAAGAATCAGAAGATGTCTACTGTCTTCCTGCACTGTGTGACCAAGCTGTGCCGCGCAGATGACTGCCCCATGCTTGTGCCGGTGACACTTTTTAGTTCGGCACAATATGTGCTAATCACCTTAAAAAGTAACAACTGCAATCAATTGAAACAAAAGAAAATATTGTGTAATGTCAGCTGGAAGAGTGCATTCAAGAATAATTAACATCTTGCTTTGAAACAGATTTGTGGAATGCGTAAGAAACGGGATGTGTCCGAGAGTATGGAGTCTCATGCAGTTTCTGGGAATGCTGTTATAACTGCTGGACCCATCATCACTAGGAGTGGTAAGAAATCCTCACCATCTTTTTATGCTCATTCTGTCTGCATAACCACATGCACTGTAATGCTTCTAATCAGTTAAATGTAATCTTATTTTATAATAGCTTTTTATGTTCCCTTCTGGTATTATGTATACAATGTTCATATATCATATATACTCAGCAAAAAAAGAAACATCCCTTTTTCAGGAGACTGTATTTTAAAGATAATTTTGTAAAATCCAAGTAGGCTTTATAGATATTTATTGGAAAGGGTTTAAACAATGTTTTTCATGCTTATTCAATGAACCGTAAACAATTATTGAACAAGCACCTGTGGAACACTCCTCAAGACACTAGCAATTTACAGGCGGTAGGCAATTTAGGTCACAGTTACAATAACTTAGGACACTAAAGAGACCTTTATACTGACTCTGAAAAACACCAGAAGAAAGATGTCCAGGGTTCCTGCTCACATGTGTGAACATGCCATCGGCCTGCTGCAGGGAGACATGAGGACTGCAGATCATGGCCAGAGCAATAAACTGCAATGTCTGTAATGTAATACGCCTAAGACGGTGCTACAGGGAGACAGGAAGGACAGCTGATCATCCTTGCAGTGGAAAATTACATGTAACCGTGTGTCCCCCCAGATAAGATCGAGAACTTGCAAATGCCTTGGTGGAAGAGTGGAGTAACATATCACAGCAAGAACTGACAAATCTGGTGCACTCCATGAGGATGAGACTCACTGTAGTATTTAAAGCAGTTGGTGGTCACCACATACTGACCATTACTTTTGATATTGGACCCCCCCCCCCCCCCCCCCTTGTTCAGGGACTCATTATACCATTTCTGTTCGTCAAATGTCTGTGAAACTTGTTCAGTTTATGTCTCAGTTGTTGAATGTGTTTATGTTAATACAAATACTTATACATGTTAAGAAATTTGCTGGAAATAAAAGCTGTTGAATGTGAGAGGATATTTCTTTTTTTTGCTGAGTGTATATAGAATAACACCAAAGACAGTAATATAGATTTTGTTCATTAGGTCTGAAGAGCTCTGTGAAGACTTTTCTCTCACCTCATACATAATCCTTTCTTTCCTTCCTATAGATGAAACGCCAACCAACAACTCTCAGCTGGGTAAGTTTTTTTTATTTTTTATCTCTCTTTACTTTTAACTCAGATACAGTACTGATGAAGGATAAGCTGAGCTTTACTCACTGCTCAGTGTAAATGCGAGGTTCTTAAGAAGCATCTATGAGAAATATGAAGAGCCTGTTATAAAGTGAGCAGACTACAAGTAAATAATGAATACACGCAGAAAGCACCTGCATGAAAGGAACAGCAGAATTACATAAGTGTTTTGTGTGTGTGTGTGTGTGTGTGTGTGTGTTTCAGCTCTACTAAACAGTGGTCCATTCAAGATGAACTCAGTAACGAGTGCTCTTGTATCTGGCATCATCATCCTGGCTGTAATGAGCATGTGCTTCTTCATCTTCTCTCTGACCCTCCTGAAGAGGAAACGTCCACCTCCGATGCCATTGTCTGGGGCTCACAATCCTGCTTTCAGCTAAACATTCACACCCCACACCAGCTTACTGGTGCATTATATAGAAATGTTGCATTTAAGTTGGCAAATATGATGAATTTCGTTTTATATTATTGAACAAGAGTCTCATATGGAAATGTGTCATAATAGTTATTGTGATTTTTGACAAAATAAACTAAATAAACGCATTAAATAAGTGTTAGAAACTGACACTGCCTACAGTCATAAACATTATACAGAGATTATACAGAATATAACCTATTGAACCAACATAAACAATGCACTTTGAACAGTCACATACTGTAGCTACAAATGCATCCATTTCGACTAAATTTCACTTCTCAGAGCAATCCAATCCTAATAGCGCTCCACGTGAGACATTTACACCACTATTAGGATGCATATCTACCTATAATTTAGAGGATGTAGTAAAAGTTTGAGTGTAGTACAGAAAGATTCCAGTGAAACAGGACATTTCAGACAAATGCCCTTCATCAGCTGTGTAAGCAGCGCACACTGCAGTTAATTCCTGGATTCTACTGATAAAACTAGACATATTCTATTGTATAACACATTCTGAAATAGAGAATAGATTTTTCTATGTATCATATTTGTTGTAGATTTGTTTAAATATGTAAGCAAACCTACAGCTCTGTTTATACATGTATTTAAGTAACAGCATGGATCCAAATCTGTGAGAGTGAATCTTAACTTAAAGTCAATACCTCAGTCTCTCACCATCTGATTGCAGGGTGTAGGATCTATTACATTTGCGTGCATAGACACAGGTATATTTTACATTTCAGTTATCACATTGTGCCACAATTATTAGGCTGAAATAAAGTCAAGGTGCAAGATATGAGGAAGAGGAAAAGAGAGACTGGGTATAACACATTATGAAGTCAGAAGGAGACTTGAAGCCTAATTGATGTGGTTGACATGAATAACAATGTTACTATATAGCTGTATGAAATTGTACCTTTCCTTATTTATTAGTACCTTTCGGTTTATTTTATAATTATCTTTGTTTCAATTTTGATTTTAGTGATTAGAACTTTTATTACTATTTTTAATGCCAATGACAACCATGTTTCTCACTTTCACCTTCCCTTCTGTTATCAATTTTAAAATGTATGGTTCTGCAAATGTTACAATAAACTAAAATGTTCATTTGAATGTATTTTTCATATGTTTTTTTTTTTAAATGTATTTGAACAATGAATAATAAATGTCTATAATGAGGTTATCCTACAGTAATGTTGAAACTCAGTATGAAAAAGTTAGGGAAAGGTTTGTAGAACACAATGAACATATGGGACAATATTTGAGTAAAAATATATGCAAATGCATAAATATTTCCATATTCGTTTAAGGACAATGTGACATCTAATTTAAATCATGCATGAAAAATGATTGTTCAAGTACATGTTCAGAATTTCGAAGGGAACAAAATGATTGCACTTCTATGACAGATGGCAAAAAAGCAATTTCCTTGCACCTTGAGTAGTCCTAAAGCCTTGTCTTTTTGATTATTAAAGTAAGGTAATAATAGATAATAAGTCAGGGACAGCGATGAATTTTGCACTGCAGTGAAGCTGAAAAAGAATCTGTTTGGTCAAAGCAGACATTATAATATTACTGCACACATAAATAGCAAGGGTCATTTAAGGTTTATGCATTACCACTCTCAGCAGTTTCTTATTATTATTATTATTATTATTATTATTATTATTATTTTTTATTTTTTTTTTAGCAATACCACAGTGACAGATAATGTGAATTTTATTACAGACCACAAACTACATTTTACTTAGTTATGGCACCTACGTAGGTTAAAAGTGAGCTCCTGAAATGTAGTGTGATAAATGAATGTTTTCTGATTTCAGAATGAAAGAAAAATATCCTTACATACCATACACTACAGAGTCAAATGAGCGACAAAGAAAAACAGAAGGGTTTAATGTTCTTGAGAGGTGCTGCATTCCAAGTCAGGACTTGTGTGTTTTTGTGTATGTGATTAAGAAGAAATACTTATAGTATATATGGTAAGCATAAAAAGTCATTAATCTTCAGTGGAGGCTTTATATAGTGGTGGTAATTTTCATGATACTCACGTCAGAGCTGGACTTCAGTTGATGGATCAATGAGTAAGAAAGAGATCTTAGAGTGCAACATAATTTCCACTCATTATTAGTTCTGATCGTGCCCATCCATGTCAGCAGACAACCTTGCAACTTCAGATACTATGAATATATTGCCTGTCTGTGCACGTTTCTATTTCTACCTGCCCTCAGAATTGTTAAATAAACACTCAGAGAAAACAACTAAATTGTACCTTTCCTTGTCACTGGGGTGGCGTCCTCAAGAGTACATCTTTTGTACCTTTAGTGTGTATCTTTTGCATGGTAATATGAATGTATTGCTCATACCTTTAAAATGATTTTGGATACACAATTGGTCCTTAAAAATCTATACTGTTTCTTTACTACAGAATAATGCTTTAAAAGGTACACTATATGTATGTAGAAGATGCAAACTAAAGGTACACTCTTGAGCATACCACCCTACTGACAAGGAAAGTACTATTCCTACTGCTAATTATTAACTAGATGCTATATTTTTTTCTGATGAATGCTTTGTTGAAATTCCAGTCCTCATGCACACCACTAAGGTGACTTTCTAAGGTGTACCACAACCTGCTATCACATCAAAATCCATCTTTAGGCAGCTACTCTGAACTGCCTCTGATCTGTCTCCTGCTCCTGAACAGCTGACTAATTAGTATTACATTGTTATAATTACTGTGATTTGATCTCTTATCTTCATGCAGGGTGAGAGTAAATGCACTGTGATTTGCCTGTAGAAGAAGCTTTCATGGCCCTGTCTGAACTGAAGAGATATTGATCATAGTGTGACTGAATGTGATGTGCTATGCTTTGTTGCTCCATTGCATCCACACACAGCAACTGTCAGAAACAACTAGACCTATACCAATGCTTATTCACCTGAGCCAGAATGGAGCCTGTGAGCCTGGAATTTAGTTCTGAGATACACAAAAAGGATAAACAAATCTCATTTATCAAAAATACACTAAATTACTAGCTTAAATAAAGCTCATAGATCATGTTGCCATTTTGTCTTTTACATACCCTTGCATCACAATAAAAGATTAATCCAGTGATGAGTAATTAGCAGAGAAGAAAGCAGTTGATAATAAGGAACCGTGAGTTCATTTTAATTGAATTTGTGTAAGTTAATTGTGACTATTGTATTTCTGCAGAAACACTGACATATTGAAACCTGGGCTGACCCAAAATATTTGCAGTTGCTACTGGTGACATAGTCTCATGTGTCTTATGTAAAAAATTGTAGAATGGGCCACGCCTATGGGCTTCCCTCGTATGAGGTTACACAAACCTCAGTCCTCTGACATCAGTGTCTATACACAACATTTCTAGCAAGGACAAGATAATCCCCTGGAGGATAAAGGCCAGGCTTATGAACACCATAAACTGTATTTTGTTATTGCCAAAGAGGCAATGAAACCTGCTGCTTTCTAGTCTTTATATGAAGAAGAACAAGGTGTTATTCAATAACAGTGTTGTGAATATGATGTTAAAATATTCTTAATTTTTAATAACACATGCTGAAATGCAAATCTATTTAGTAAAACATAAAAGTAGTAACATACATGTTATAATGACCAGTAGGAAACAAAAACATAACAGTATAGAATAAGAAATATTATATTTCTAAAAGTTTATATATAATATAATGTAATTGGATAGAATGCCACACCTATAGCATTGTCTGATCAAGTCAAAACACATTCACTGAACTACTTATGAGCAATGAATAATGAATCATTCAACTAACTGTACAGCATAAAGTTACTATATTAGATACTTCATTCATTCCCAAACATTTGTCCATATTGTGTGTGCACAAAAACAAAAAATAAACAAACAAAAAAGCCATAATACAGTACATGTTCCATTAGACACTTGTAAGTGATGTATTCAGTATTCACTAGACTTTCTAAACACTTTTGGTTCATAATTGGGGATCTGTTGAGTGAAAATGACTAATAACTGCCATAATCACATTAGTTGTGATAAATGATTAAATGCCCTTGTTATGCAAATTATTGAGCTTATCAATCATTCAAATTCACATCTTTAGTGTATAATTGACATCATGTTATAGCTGTAGGTTCTAGGTAGAAGCTAGACTTAAATCAAGACTGAAATTTGATTTCTAGGTAAAATTCCTTTTCATATTCAGCTTACTAGTAGACACCTGAAGGTTATGTACTAAAATTGACTGGTATTTGTAGCTATTCATGATTCCCTCCACCTTGATAATAGCCCCAGTTCTGGCTGAAAAAAAGCAGCCCTATAGCATGGTGCTAGCACCAACATGCTTCAATGTAAGTATGGTGTTGGTGATATGGGTTGGCTTTTGGTGATGTGCTTTTTTTTTTTTTTTTTTTTTTTTGCACCAACATGTCTTTTGGGATTATGGAATTATATACCCTTTGGAATTGGTCTCATCAGACCATAATACATTTTGCCACATGGTTTGGATTATTTAGTTGAGCTTGTATTTTGGGAGAAAAGGCTTCCATCTAGCCACCCTACCCCACAGCCCAGACATGTAGAGAATATGAGAGATGTCACATGCAGAGAGTAATCAGTACTTGTCAGATATTCCTGCAGCTCCTTTAATGTTGTCATAGGTCTATTGGCAGCCTCCCTCGTATGTTTTTTTCTTGTCCTTTTGTAAATTTTGAAGGGACATCCTGTTCTTGGTGATGTCACTGTGGTACCCCATTTTCTCCACTTGTTGATGATGGCCTTAACAGTATTCCATGGTATATTTAATGTTTTGGAAATTATTTTATACCCCTCTCCTGTTCAATATCTTTTAACAAGTGAGATACCATAGATGCTTTGTAAGATCTTTGTGGAACATGGCTTCAGGAGTCAGAAGAAACCAAGGAGATGCCAATAAAATTCTACAGAAACAACTGGTCATTATTTGGGGTTAATAAGAATAATTTCATTGATGACATGATGTATGATAATTACTCTTGAACAACAGAGTGAATGTAATTGGTTCATGCTGAACACGGCCATATCCCCAATTATAAAAGGGTGTGCACACTTATGCAACCTGGTTATTGAAACTTTATTTTCCCTACCCCCCCCCAAAAAAAAAAAAAAAAAAAAATTATGATTGCTTTCCACTTAATTTCTCTACATTGTAATTTCACATTAAGGGTGAAAAATGTTCTGACATGATTTATCTTGGTTTAATTTTTTACATCACAAAAATCTGCCATTTTAAAAGGGGTGTGTAGACTTTTTATATCCACTGTAAGCGAGTGAATGTTCTACTTGTATTAATTTTACCACAACAGGCTCACTGAGAAATGTATGTCAAGAGGAAATATCATTTACTCATTTATTTTTCATCCTGCCTAGTGAAGTGGCCCGAGGATAAATAGAAAGGAATCTAATAATGGGGTAAATTGGTGTATAAACTTTCACGTAATTAAAAAAAAAATCAAACCTGACTCTGTAGAACTGTCATAAAATGACATAAAATATTAGCAATCTAATTTAGCCTTTAGTCATTTGAAATGTATTCAACATGTTTCCATAGAAATAACAAACAAAATAGAACATTTAGAAAGGATGTATTGTTCACCTTATACTTTTTCTGAACATTTGCACAGGCTGTTGTTAAGTGCCTTTGTAATGGCTTTTTTATTGTATCATGGGAAAACACTTGATGCAGATATCAGGTTGACAATGATTACTGCAAATATGCCACTTATGTCCAGTCTACCTTTTTTTTTTTAAATTTTTTTTTTATTTTTTATATCTCAAGGATAATGTTACTTCTTGTGGTACTTTAACTTTTGGACTAGTACATTGTGTGTTCTAAGGATCTTCTATCAGTCACCATAAAGGCTCTTGACATATTTTTCAATGTTAACTTATCCTGAAAAGGCCCTTCAAAGCATTGTCTTCAGTACCTGGGGGCTCACGACATACTTAATGAACTTTCCTACTGTTGTGTGAAGGGATTATGCAGCTAAAAAGGCATACAAAGGAAACGGGTCATTGAAAGTTGTGTATCTTTGAAACTTTTAGGTGTGTCATTTCACTCAGAGAAGGTTCCATTGCAAAGTATTCACATAAAGGCTATTCTCATAAGCTGAACACAAGGGACACACAAAATTGCAGTGACCTTATTTTGGGTGAATCCAGCCAAAGAACATTCCTTATAAAAATGCACCATTAAACCCCTTTAAGCATTAAGCCAGAGAACATCCAACCAAAGGGCAGAGCTGAAGTATCTGATACAAGGTGCATACCTGTGCTCTGGATCTGTCATTTTAGGTCATCTCTTCATATCTTCTTCATATCGTTGTATCTTCTAAGGATGGTTAAAACTAAACTTCGGGACATTGCGGTGTCTGACTTGAATATGTCTTCTTTATGCACAGGTTTGAGCACAACCAAGAAGTGGAAAATGTTCCTCCAGGTTTACCTCATCTCCATTGCTGTGACTGCTGTTAGCAGTCAGGCAATTCCCAATTGTGCAGGCTTCCTCAGATTACCAGGTACTTTTTAATGAAATGCACTTTCTTTCTTTTTAAAAAAAAAAAAAATATTATCCAATATTTTTGATCCACAGCTTTAGAAATATGTGTAATGCTTTGTAACTCATACTCTCTTGTTAAATTAGCTGCTTTAGAGATTTTACATCTAATAATCAGACAACGTAATCAAAATTGGTAGCTGCATTTTGTAATCATATTTTTCTTCCTCCTTTAGACAACAGTGACATCTCTGTTGATTGTGGCACAAGCTACATTAATCTATCCATACAAATCTGCCCAGCTATCTATGCCGGCTACAACGAGTCATCACTTTTTATCAATGGCATTACTAATGACCCCAGTTGCAAAGGCACCTTGGACAATACCGTCGTTCCTCCTGTGGTACGCTTCACCTTTCCAATGGGTGCAAACAACAGCTGTGGCAGCAACCTCAATGTAAGAAAATAGCACTTCAACACAATATACAAAAAGTGCATCAGTTACAGCTTTTATATGGGATGCCTCAATAAATGACTCATGAAAAAATCTCACAAATGCAAATAATCTTAAAACAAAAATTTATTAAAGATTTTGTCAATATAAATGTACAGATCAAACAATTTGATATTCTATGCTGGGGCTGTATTATAGAAACATCCTAACTTGCACAAATCTCATAAAAAGTGTTCTAATGGTGACTTTTACCAAATGACAGGATTTTTCTTTGCATAGCCAACATTAGCTTGCTTACCAATAACAACTAGCATAATGCTGGCACCTTTACCTGTATATTGCAAGATGTAAAAAAAAAATAAAAAAAAAAATAGACAAATTTGTAAATGCTGACTAAAATGATGTGAATTATGGCTTCCATGAGTCAGTACAGTGTGAGAAATAGTGGCTTTGATGTCTTTCATATAGAAAATAGGGAGCCATTTCAAATTAACCATAACTTAAATTTGTAGCTGTGCATGCATATTTGGTTGCTAGCTAATAAATATGACAATTGATTATCTACTAGTTTAATTTCGTAACCTGAGATATAATGTCTAATAAGCATGTAATTAAATGAGATACATTATTTGGAATGAACAGAGATTTTTACTTTCATGTTGTTGAGTGGTCAGACATGAAGCTCACGGGACAAAGAAAGACCATATTCATTAACATGAATGTGAATGATGCATTTATAGAGATGCATTTACAGTGTCCATTCATTCATCCTTAGTAAATACCTGGTCAGTGTCAGTGGTTTAAATTAGGCTACTAGTTTGTTTATATTTTGGGAAATAGAACCAACTAAATACGTATATAAAAGTTGTGGCCAGGCCCAAACAAATATAATAATAGCATGACCAAGAAAAAAAAGAGTCTTACACACATCTCTATTAATAATAATAAAAAGAATAACATAACATAATGTGCATGAGCTGACACTATTGTTGAATTATTAAAATGTGCCTAAAATGTGCCTTAAAGTACTTGTTTATAAAATTTATATCCCACACTGTGAACAATCCATGGAATGAGTAAAGAGGGCATTTGTCACAGAAGCAACCAAGAGAGACATTCCAATATTATGGGCTATTTTGTGTAGATTCATGACATACAGTATAATGTCTATAATTGTATAATGCCTTGTATATTAAAATATATTCTTTGGTCATTTTTGGAAAAACTGAGAGATTTTTAAAATCTCTATTAAAATCACTGTGGAAATACCTGCTTGTGGCATGAACAAATATACTGACATTTCTTATTAGTTCTATTTTGTTATAGATTTATGATCAAATAATTTTGTAGTAATCCCAGTAATTACAAAAAAAAAAAAAGAGATTAAAATGTCCCTTAAAATACATTCTTTCGCTATTGTTTGAGATGGACCTTCTCAAACCTCCTTCATACCTCCTATTAGTTTTCACTAATATATTTTCTTGCCATTTGGACCACTAAAGTTATACCCCTAATGTGCAAGAAAAGATATTATTCCAAAATTAAGATATGATTTCCTTCTGTAATATGATTTTTAAAAATCCACTTACGAGATCTTGACTTAGGATATTTTCTGCAATGTGGACTTTTCTGTAATGTGGCCCTGGATATATACAGTAGATGAGGCTAACAACAGAGTTACCCTGCTCAGTGTAATCGCTTAAATTGTTATTGTATTCTATATTTTACAATAACAGAATATAATAGAAGCTCTGCTCTGCTCCCCAGACTATTAGTGCTCCAGGCACCGGAATATTCTCAGACTTTTCCAACATTCAGTCACTAAACCTCAGTGGCCTGGTGCGATCAGTTGACACCTCAGCAAGTGTGGTAACCTACAACACTGACCTGAAGTACTTTTACTCTTGTGCCTATCCTCTGGAGTACATGATCAACAACACACGACTTGATGTGTAGGTATTTCCCTTAGTTAATAGATACATAGACATGGTTCGGGAATAAATTATATTCTTCTATTAGGAGATTAGTATACAATATACAAGTCACACTGATAAATGTCTTCATTAAGATAACAGTGCTATAGTGGTGATCTCTAAGAATCCTCCACTCACCTGTTTTAGATATAAAATACTGAAATGTTACTGAAAATACTTCATGAAAATATTATAGTCGGCATAATAATTAAGCCCTAATCTTTATTTGCTAATAAAATACAAACCCTCTCTACACACAGGTCATCTTCTGCCATTGCAGTGAAGGACAAAAATGGCAGCTTCATCAGCACTCTCAGCCTCAAGCTGTACAGTGTAAGGCATTTCAGCAACACAGTATCTTTGCATATCTGCATGTTTGCTATATAGAGCTGAAAATTTTATGAATGCATTACAGTGACCTACCTCTATATGTGAAAGTTTCTTTTTTGGTTGTTTATAAAACTGTGAAAACTTTAAATATATATTTTTTTCTTTTAGGATGCAAACTATACCACACCTCTTCTAGTTCCCACTCAGGGGATTCAACTGAAGTCAAATGTGTTTGTTCTGGTTCAAGCCACCGGCCTCACTTCTCAGTAAGATAATTAAAAAAAAAAAAAAAAAAAAAAAAAAAAAATCTATGTATCTATTGAATATTGCTCCTGACTCCTTTTGTCTTGCCTTATTTTTATCAGAGAGATTAGTAATGAAGATTCTGTTTGACTACAGGTACTACGTGCTGTTGGACAGGTGCTATGCTTCTGTGTCCCGTAACCCATCCAACTCTACCTTCTATAATCTATTTGTGGGGTAGGTTCTACAAATTTGAAAATTAGGCATAAATACTACTCCTTATATGTGGTAGGTGTTGTCTTGAATAGATTTCTTGTTGATATATCAACAAAATTCAAAATATGAATAGAATCTATTGCATAAGTTTTTACCCTGGTGAATTTTTCCACATTTTGTAGTGTTACAACCTGGAAATAAAATGCACTTAATTAAGATTATGTGTCAGGAATCTACACAAATTAGTACATAATTGTGTAGAGGGGGATCCCCATTCATCAAAGTTGTAGTCACTATATTAGTTCTGGTGCAGCCAGTTATCATCAGAAGTCACATAATTTGTTGAAAGGAGTCCACTGGTTCAGTACAAATTTCTGAAAAAGTATCAATCAGGGCTTTTTAATAAAATTTATATACCACACTGTGAACAATTCATGGAATGTCTAAAGCGGGCATTAGTCACAGAAGCAACCAAGAGAGACACTCCACTATTATGGACTATTTTGTGTAGATTCATGACATACAATATAATCCAAATTAATTTCGGTTCCATGTTACAAAATGCTGAAAAGTTCCAGGTCGATTGAATGATAATAAATGGCATTGTATACAGTATTTTTCACATACAATATTAAAATAGTACATTCTATAGACTCCAGAGCTTTATTGAAAGCTGCAACCTAGGCTGTGTACTGTGTTGTGTGATGTAAAGTAAAACTGCAGTATTTATGTATTTATTGAATTATAAATATGTCTTAAAATACATTTTTTTGGTCATTTTTGGAAAAAAACTGAGAGATGGACCTTGAAACTTTTAATCTCTGTTAAAATCTCTGTGGAAATACCTGATTGTAGCATGAACAAACATACTGGCATCTCTTATTAGTTCTATTTTGTTATAGATTTATGATCAAATAATTTGGAGTAATACTAGTAATTACTCTAAATTACTCATAATAATCAAAGATCATTCTGAAATTGTTAAGGGTATGAATAACCAAAATGCATTAGTATGTTCATAAAATGAAATTTCAGACAATCGGTAAACTAAACTATTTAGTTTTGAATGTGAGGGCATTAGTAATGTCAAAATAACCATTATTTTCATTAACATGCACTGCTCTTAATCTTCACCAGGTGTGTCAAGGATCAGATGACCAACATCACTGAGAATGGTATAAGTCAAAATGCTCGCTTTTACTTCCCGGCCTTCCGATTTACAGAGCAACAAAACCTAACTATCTCTAGCTACTATCTGCACTGCATCACACGACTGTGTGAGAGCTCTGCCTGTGTTAACTTTAGGGTGAGTATCAACTTGCATCAATAATACACACCCATATACACATACATATATACTGGTCAACCTATACTATTAAGAAAAAGAAGTTAGCTAAGACTTGCTTTAACATTATAATAAATAAGATATAAAGTATAAATAAATTACTTAAAATGATAAATAAAATATTTAAGAGAACCCTAAAATGTGAGATTACTATGTGGGTTAAGGCAGTATTTATTAATATCATATGCAAACAATCAAAGGTTATAATGGGGGGAGGGGTCTGTAAAAAGGTGTCAGGGTGGTTGCATAAGCTGCATTTGCTTTGTCAATTTAACTTTGGTAAATCTGGTTTGGTGATATAAAGCAAATATCCTAGGACAGCAGTTCTCAAGTTTCCTTTGTGGGTATCGCTGGCCTTCACATACAATGCATGGATCTGTTCTGGCTACTATTTTTAAACACATATCATTCTTTATAACAATACTTGAGAATTGCTGTCCTAGGATCTGGATAGCAATTTGTGTACAAAAACTTGTCTACATATACACTTATGTTTCTTGTTCTTTTACTGTCCATCAGACATGTTCTTCAGGCAGAAGGAGAAGAGAGGTGCAGCCTACTGTTTTACCTCAAGATGGAATCACAGACTCCACTACTCTCACCTCACCCCTCATCATTACCAGACCTGCCATCAGTATGAACTTCAAATTATATCCACACATATACAAATGATATGATATAATATGACAAGACATAAACCTATTTGATAAAATCTGATAATGTAACTTCTCATTGTTTCATTGCAGACACAGCTTCAGGAACAAAAGAGCAAGGTAATCTACATCTGTATGAACCACCATATAAATTTAACAGACAGACTGGGTATACATATCTGATAAATGCATATATTTTATTAAGGAGGATGCTTTTCTGATTATATTTCTTTGTAGCTACCAAGATAACTTTCACAAATATGTATGTCCTCTCTGTTTGTATGTCCTCTGTCTTAGCTGTATCAACCAGTAAGGTTGGTTCAGACTCCTCTGTAGGCCTGGGTGTGGCAGTGGGCATACTGGCGTTTGGCTGTGTTGGAATTATTATTGTAGCTGCAATATTCTACAAGAAGCTCATTATTTCTGGCGCCTCCAAAATCCTTCATTAAGTGGACTGAAGTGACCTTCCTCCAGAACAATAACTGTAGCTTCTGTTATTCATACTCACATTTAGATGGGCAAAAATGTCTTTGGTTTCTATAATATGAGTTTCATTCATTGTTTGAGATTCGGAGAAAAGAAAAATAACTCTGCATAATGGATGTGGCATAGCACTAAGTCGTTGCAAGTAACACTGTGTTATTTATTGAAACAAAGCTACTTTGTAAAAAGTATGGACCATGCCTAATAAAATAACACATTATAAAACCCACATATAAATATAAATCAATGCTATGTGAAGGGATTTTTCCAAGAAATAATATTGTTTCTGACATATTATATAAAACGCACTTGCACATTGTAAAGGATCTTTATTATGTTTCTAATTATACATTGTTGTCTTAATTGTTAATATATATATATATATATATATATATATATATATATATATATATATATATATATATATATATATGTGATTCGTTAATTGATGCATGCAACATGAATAAAGATTATCTAAAGCAACAAATTCTTGTACCAAATTTTATATGCACTAAAAAGAATACAGCAAATGTAGCCTAGATGTACAGGTTAGTGCATTCTGTAAGCAGCTGTACATTTTTTTGTTGTTTGTTGTTTTTGGATCTGTCTTCCAGAACATATGAAATGAATCAAATACTATAATGTGAAATTGCAGACTATCTGGTTTAATACAAGAGTAAGGATTGTAACTGATGTTTTCTTTCTTCGTGTTGGTAAAAAACAGCAAATACTTCAGATTCTGGGGTCTCATTTATCAAGTGTGTGTATGTATAATTTAGTTATGCCCTTAAATATATATCAAACACATAGGAAGCTATTACGGAACAAATATTTCAGACATTTGACCTTGCTGTGACCTTGACCCCCATTTGGATCAGTTCCACAATCCAATCTGCTGGCTACAATTATAATACCACATGAATCCTAAAACAACAAAAACAAACAAAAAAAACATTCAACCACTCGTTCTTGAGATAATGCGCTAATTCCACTTCACTACACTGAGCTTGTACTGGTCACAGACATTGAGCTAGCATGTCTTCCTGGATGTTAGACATACTTCCTCCAACCAAGTTAAGCAAAGTCTTTGTTAAGACCAAGAAGGTAATGGTGGTAGGATGCAAATGTAAGTTGTAAGTTTATATAGCATTTCCTCAATGTATTAGTGTTTCCAACAGACCAGATCATAAGCAAAAATAGGAAGGTTAACCATGGAAAATACAGTATGGGTCACGGTCTCCCCTGCAGCCGGCGCTGCATCATGCGATGTGCACTCAAGGCCGGAGGGCGCACGCGTGCACAAGCCAGAGTGTGTGAGCGCTCAGCAAGCACACGCTCTTCGATTATGGATGATGGTGACTTTCTTTACTATGCACACGTGAATTTGTTTTGGTTTTTGTTCTGTCTCCTCCCTGTTCAGATATTGGTTGGTGATCGAGGGTGTGTCATGATTGTTTCCAGCTGTCTGCGTTCAAGCTTAATTACATTTGTGATTTAAACCCCTCGTGCTGCTGTGCACTTCACACAATATTAAATAAGTATCAGTATAGATGTGTATACGGAAGTTAGCCTTAAGCTAAGTGGTCGTGTTCTTGCGTCCTGTTCTTGTTTTATGTTTCATGCCTCGAATCTCATTTCATGCAACCGTGTAAGACCGTCTTAAGACCGTGTATCTCGTTTAATGTCTACTGACCTGATTTTGGAGTGAATAAAGACTTTAATCTGCACTTGCTTCTGCTCCAGTCTCGTTACGTGACAGTATGACTGACACAAAAAAATCAACACAAAACACAGTAGGTTTAGTAACAAAGCAAACAAACATAATGGCTATATACCATTTACCAATTCACCTAGGACTATTAGCAACAGTAAGAGATTTTTTGGTTAGATTTTGTAGTTATAAGTTAAACATAAAGGAAATACATTTCCTACGGGAAATGTACTAGCCAGTCAACCTACTTGCATGTTTTTTGAGAGGTGGAAGGGAACTGGAAACCCCACATTGGTCTTAATTTAATAGTGTTCAAAAGTTCGATACACTGAAAAATAGACATTATTAGCATCATTATATATATATATATATATATATATATATATACATATATATATATATATATATATATATACACGTGTATATATATACATATATACATATATACATATATATATATATATGTATATATATATATATATATATATATATATATATATATATATATATATATATATATATATATATATATATATATATATATATATATATATATGTGTGTGTGTGTGTGTGTGTCATCCTTTATGTTTGGCTTTTTTTTTCTTCAATCTACTACTTTTGCTTTCTTTTGTCTGCTTCTTGTCTGTGACACACACACACACACATATATATATATATATATATATATATATATATATATATATATATATATATATATATATATATATATATATATACACATACATATTATATATATATATATATATATATATATATATATATATATATATATATATATATATATATATATATATATATATATATATAGTGTATTTGTGCTCAGGATTTGACTATTACTGTAAGATTATTTTTCTGGATGCTCCTAAATTTTTTATTTAGTTTCTTGTTCATATACACAGAATGGCCAAGAGCTTGAAAATGTTCCTTCAGCTTCCCTGTCACGTAATGGAGGCTGAGACGGAAGCAAGTGCAGGTATGGCAGTTTAATCAAACAACAAGAAGTCTAAAGGATCAGGAACAAATCAATGTACATAGACAGGTAAGGGTCAAACGATCAGGCAAACAGGCTAATATAGGCAAGGCAGAGAATCGAGGTCAACAGAGTAAACAAAGTCAAGAACCAGAAAAGCAAACATGATATAAGGCTTGGAATAATGACAGAAACTAAGCAACTGAGCGTAATACTTCGCAAAGATTAAGGGTTTGAACAGTCTCTTATATGTGTGGTGTGATTGTAAGTGTAAATTGGATGTAGGAGTGCGTGATTAGAATGAAGGTGTGTTCTGGGAATTGCGGTCCATGGCGGCCATGTTTGTAGGCCGCAGTGCTGGATGGGAATTGTAGTCACTGGTTTGATGTGACTGCTATCAGTCAGTTAGTCATTTACTAAGGAAGTAAACTTTACCAAACTGCTGATTATCCATTTTTTGAGATCAGCAACGGCTTTGCTACTTATCCCACCACCCAATATGACTCTAATATATGGGTATAGTAATATAGCATAATGTTTTTTTTTAAATGAGTCTTCATTTTATTCTAACGTGGTCTTCATAATCTTGAGTTTGCAACTGTGCTGCAGTACCTAGTGTTGTGCCTCCATCTCAATATAATTCACGATAATTATTTCTAACGGTTTTCTTGCAGTGTATGTAAAAGTAACACTCACTCACGTATGATTACACATCTATTATATTTTATTGAAGGTGCAATATATACAGTACCTTTACACTCAGTGACCACTTTATTGGGCTACTTTGTTCTACTTTGTTCTTTCACTAATTAGCCAGTTAATCTAGTATAATCAGAGTAATCATGAGGCATTTAATTCTGTGAGTGACGTTCTAGCTCCATTGCAATTTTCATATAGGAAAGCTATAGGTACTGATGATGTAGTGTTAACATTATATACTCAGCAAAAAAAGAAACGTCCTCTCACATTCAACAGCTTTTATTTCTAGCAAGTTTCTTAACATGTGTAAATATTTGTATTAACATAAAAACGTTCAATAACTGAGACATAAAGGTCGTTCAGCTGTCATTCCTATCTCCCTGTAGCACTGTCTTAGGCGTATTACATTACAGACTTTGCAGTTTATTGCTCTGGCCACATCTGCAGTCCTCATGCCTCCCTGCAGAAGGCCTATGGCATGTTCACGCAGATGAGCAGGAACCCTAGGCATCTTTCTTCTGGTGTTTTTCAAAGTCAGTATAAAGGTCTCTTTAGTATCCAAAGTTATTGTAATTGTGACCTTAATTACCTTCCCGCCTGTAAACTGCTAGTGTCTTAAGGACTGTTCCACAGGTGCATGTGCAATAATTGTTTATGATTCATTAAACAAGCATGAAAAACATTGTTTAAACCCTTTCCAATAAATGTTTGTAAAGTTTATTTGGATTTTACAAAATTTTCTTTAAAATACAGTCTCCTGAAAAAGGGATGTTTCTTTTTTTGCTGAGTACATAATTCGGTTGCTGAACATCTACAACAAACTACAAACTACACTAGGATTTTGTTTTTAGGCTTTATGTAAGCTATTAACACAATGAAGATCCATATTCGTATTCAGCGATTGATTGATATGGGGGTTAATGGGAGACTTATTTGGTCGATGAAAAATTTCCTTTCTACACGTCCACAAAAAGTTGTTTTTAATGGCAACATGACTGGAACAATTATTTTAAACACAAAAGCCCCACAAGGAGCAATTTTATCAATGTTACTTTTTTCTTTGTATATTAATGAGTTTACAATTAAAATAATATGTTAAAATATAAATTATTAAAATAATAATGTGTTTAGTCTTTTGATGAATGATATGGATCTTGGGTCTTTTGCAAGCAGGAGAAATGGGTAGGACTCGAACATACAAAGAGCACATAAAAGCCTTTTTTGAGTGTTATCAGCTGAGCTCACTTGTGATAAATGTAGATAAAACAAAACAACTGGTAATTACTGGAGATAGCAGAATATTTTGGAGTTGGAACCTATAATACTTGGTGGGAATCCAGTTGAATTTGTTTGTAATTTTAAGCACTTAGGGACACAAATAGATGCTCAGTTTAGTCTTATAGAGAATACTGACAGCATTTGCAAGAAAGCTCAACAAAGGTTATATTTGATCAGGAGGTTAAATAATTTGCTGTGAGTAAGAATTTAATTGAAATGGTCTATAAAAATTTTGTTGAAAGTATTTTGACTTTTAACATGACCTCATGGTATGTTAATTTGAGTGTTAAAACAGGGCAAAGCTGTTTAAGATTGTAAATGAAACCAGTAAGATATTCAGTAAGACACAGAGACATCTGAATGATCTATACACATGTAAAGTCAAGCAAAAGGCTTTAGTGATAGTAGGGGAGGTGTCTCACCCTCTTCATGGTGAGGTTCAACTGTTGCCATCAGGGAGATGTTATAGGCATCCACGTGCAATGAAGAAAATCTATTAGTTACCTTTTGTCCCCAATGCTGTTAAAATTTTAAATGCAAATGATTGGTGACTTCTGTCTTGTCTCGTATGCTTTTCATGCATATTTATATACTGTTTGTTATGTATTGTATTGTGAAGCCAGAGAAAATTTTCCACAATGTGGATAATAAAGTAAACTAACTAACTAACTAACTAATTAGGAACACTGCTGAACAGATCATATTTGACTGCTGGATCATTCTTAATGCAGTATTGATAGTGGGTGTGTTGTGGTGATATTGGTTACCTCAGTGCGACTGCTGGGTTGACAAACATATCCAGTTAACATCAGTCCTGTGATACAAAACTGACACTAATGAAGGTCTAGAAGATTACTAACTGTAACTAGAACTGCAAAAAGTGTACCAACAGAGAGGTGTGCCTAAAAAAGTGGCCATGAACTACACATTGTGTTTAAAACCTCATGGGAACTACCAGTGCAAATTATATCTGGTCAGAAGTGTGTAGTACTTTTACATGATGGATTGGACAGAGGATATCTGACCAGTTGTGCATAACAACACTGATATGAAGTACATGATGAATAAACATAATTCATATTCAATTATCTGCTTCAGTTCTCCACACTGCCATGTGCATTTGTGGATGAAGATGCATAGAACTGTGTCTCCTCACTGGAAGTGAAACACACCAAGAACCACCTCTCTTCGATCATAAAGAAGGAGTCATGAATGTAACACATTTCTCTGAGAATAGAGCTATGTTGTATGCCATATAGGCCATTATGTTGCCTTGCATGATACAGAATTGTGAGTCATCAAGCTTAGTCCTATTTCACAGCACTTCGCAGAACCATGCAGTATCTCCATGCTACGATATGTGTAATAATAATGTGTCAATGTGTAATAATAATACATTTAAAAGAGATACCAACATTCTATGGGAGTTTATTAGTCTGAATGAAATTTTTAACCTTTCTCTCCACCTAGGATCTAGAATAACATAATTGCTCTTGTTATGTAGACTGCAGTCCATTTGATATTTAGTCAAGTGTTAAAAAACACTGCCAAATGTAATGCAGCAAAAATACTATCCTATTATGCTTTTTCAGATATTACGTTTCATATAGTGTGTTTTATAGCTGTTTGTGCATGTAAAAAGTCTGCAAAGTTTCAAAAATCAAAAGCGCTCGACAAGTAGAGTTATTGACTCCCAAAAGAAATAACTGATTCTGAACACCTGAAATGAGTCATAGTAATTCCAGACTTACTTCCTGAACTAACCTACATAATGTGGTAACAAAAACCCACTTTTGGTCTTTATTGGCTGCTTGCGAACAACCAGAGTTGGGTATAACACATTACAAAGTAACGTAATGTAATTACTTTTTCTGATAATGCAGTAATGTGCATTTTAAATTTATGTAATTTGATTACAGTTACTGATGTCAATAAAATTATGTTACTTGCGTTACAAATGTATTGTTAAGAAAACTATATTAAGTCAAATGCATTTTAAAGTAAATCATTTTGCCCCAAAGATTTTTTCTTTTCTCCACTTTGAGCAGTCTGTCACTACGTAACTGAATGTCAGTAAAAGAACACCGTCTGTAATTTTATATCTTCAGGAAACGGAGGCGAAGCCAATCAGACAGAGTTTACAGGAAAATACGTGGAAATACTTGTGTCTTATTGGCTGACAGCTCTCAATTCTGCGAAACGCTTGCTCACAGTCAGTGTGAGAAAAAATGGATATTTGCCAATTTTTTTTTAAAACCAGTAATGGGGTTGAAACTGAAACACTAACATCCTCTGATGCTGAGCAGGAAAACAAGGTATGTAAATGTTTAAAGACTTGAGTTCCAGTTTATGTGAACATGATATGAGCAGAGCATAAGTAAAGATAAAGTACTCTGCATGGCGGTCACGTTTCAAAGGTAGATGCGGAAGCAATTACAGATATTCAACGTTTTATTAAATGAACAAACAACAAAACAAAGACACTAAAACAACTTGGCAAAATACCGTGGCAAAAACCAAACATGGAAGCATGGACAAAAGCATAGATAGACAATTACGTGAGACAAGGAAGCAGTGCAAACACTGGCTATATATAGGAGTGCTCCTTAAACAGAAACGTGATACAGCTGCAGGTGGTCATGTGACACTGATGTAGTATGGTGCAGTGGCTGCTGGGAAATGAAGCCCAGAGTTACCTCCATGATATATGACAATGGCTTTGTAGCAGCTAAACCCATACAATAG
>NC_030431.2:13028082-13058082 GCF_001660625.3 Ictalurus punctatus | reverse complement strand
AACAGAGCCTGTTGTTTTTGCATAATTGTAGCACGTGTCCAAACAATGGCACGACGCACTCGACACACTCGCTCGTCGGGCCTGAACATGCCAGCACACATCGATGCACATGTCTGATTTGTAAGGCGGCATCTCTACACACACAAAACAAGAGAACAATTGCTCCATGAAGGAAGGAAAAACACAACGAGGAGGTGCTGCTGACACAAGACCACAATAAAGACGTGGTAATAACTGTGGAAATGAATTCAAGTGCGCTGCAGTGTGTGAACGTGCATGTTATCTCTTTTCCACTAATATGATTCCTGTGCCTGTTAATACACCGACATATCTCTCCTATCCAGCTGTAAACCTGCTAGCGTCGTGGGGTAGGTGCTTACAAGGCTGTGTAGTTACTCAGGCTTTTCGGATATCTGCAAATCAACGGGTTTTGCCGACGGAGAACCGGAGGAGAAAAATGCAGAATGTTATGAGATTAGGTTTTAACAGCCAGCGGTCGAAAAGGCCAGTGACTGTGTGTGTGTGGGCGTATGTTATACTCACCTCTGGTTGTTGATGCTGGTGAGGGAGGGTGGAGGAGGGGAATGGCGTTGAGGTGGAACATCATACCTCTCAGAGGTTAGCAGGCCATTAGTGAGCTACAGAGAGATGAGGCCAAAGTCAGACAGACAGCTTTCATAGAAACACAACACACACACACACAACACACACACACACACACACACACAAATTCCCTGTTAATACGAGCAGTCTCTCTCTCTCTCTCTCTATCATCTCCTGTAAGAAAGCTGCAGTGCCACAGCTCCCCCTACAGGCCAGTGTGACTGAGTGAATAGTGAACAGTGCTCTATTTCATGTAGCCTACATTTCTGTAGCTCAGTTCCGCACATCATCTGAAATCAGGACTTGTACTAACATTTGCGTTTCCTTTTCAGAAGTATAAAGGTTTGCCACAGGCATTAATTTTTGTTTCACCTCACTGCATGCTGATGCACACACACACACAACTTCTGCACATGCTGAAATCACACGATTGTGGTCCTGTGGTGATATTTAATGAGAGTCCCAATGAAGCTCTGAATTCAAATGTCACCCGAACAGGAAGAAGACACTACTCAAAGAGAGAACATGTGGCCATCTCTGCCTTGCTCTCTCTTCCTCTCTTCCGCCCCCTCACCCACACACATCCTCTCTCAGGATGATGGGCACTAGAGCCCCTATTTAATACATAACCCACCAATCCCACTGAGCTCTCTGTGTGTGTGCGTGCGTGCGTGTGTGCGCGTGCGTGTGTGTATGTCCGTGCGTTTCAGTCTAGTTAACCCGCGAGCCCACAGAACACACCACATGCTAGCACACCAAAGCTAAAATTCTCATCCAACAACTGCACCCTGATGGTTTTGATACTTCTGTAAGAGTAATAAAGCGTGAAATAGGGGGAGGGTGAAAAGTTTTGCTTTTAAATGCATGCAGACATCTCTTGCTCCAGCGCCAGGCACTGTTCTTCTACACGACACACACGGCCCAAACAGCCTGCAGGAGCGAATATTTCGCCTGTTGCTTAGTAACAGATTTAAGCAATCCTGACTATTGTCTGCTCAAAATAGAAGTGCAAGAGAACTACCAACCAAACGATACAAACACGGTCCTGACCTGGGTCTGAATCACTTCAGAGCTGTAGTTCTGCACTGCTTGTTTAAAAGGAGGTGTTTGCTTTTGGTCAGACTCGCGCAAGGATGCGAGTTCAGATACTAACATTTTCCATCACAATAAATAATCATTTGTCACGGTTTACAGTATGTTTGCAGTAAAGATTCCATTCCCTTATAGAACAGAATTATATTAGTGATATAACACGCAACAGATCTACCAATATGTCAACCCATTCATTGCTGGGCAAAAAGAGAAAAGAAAAAAAAACAAAAAAACAATCAAACAAAATCTGAACAGGGCTTTCTGCCTTTAACATACTTTGACACAACAACATTACGAATCAATCAACATACAGTATTTCATAAAAGCAAACATGGTAATGCTTTATTTATGCTTTTTAATCTTACCTTGTCTATCCTGTCTGCAAAGAACATAACGGATAAGGAGCCAGTTTAACTAGTAAAAACTGTCAAGTCTGCCTAAACATGACCAAACCTTGCTAGCTAAGTGGGATTTCGCTACCGCCACAGCAAAACGGACATAATCCGAATCAATTCGGTTTGAAATCAAATACCAGCTGTCGAAATGTCCTCGATGCTCCTGCGCCACAGTCGGAATGCAATCTTTCAATTACGCTTTCCTCCTTTTCACTTTTTGCGGTAAGCATACTTTAAAATACTAGAACTTGAGATACATATTAAAAAAAAAAAAAAAAAAAAAAAAAGAATATTTCAGTTCAGGGGTTTACAAAACTATTATACCATGGGCTGACCCCTGATATAACTAACGTTTCCTAGTTATACCAGTTGACAGTCCATGGTATAACTGGGACTACTTTGTTTTTTTCTCTCTAAGTCATCACTGGTGAAGTCCCAGTTATACCATGGGCTGACCCCTGGTATAACTAGGAAACTACCATCAATAGCAGACAGCATCAAAATTTCACCATGTAAACGGCTTGCAAAGGCCGGCAAAAGGAATGAACATGTTCTGTGTAATGGAGTGATATGAAATGAATAGAAGCATGAAATGGATAGAAAGTGTGAAGCGTCACTCTTTACAAAATAAAAAGGGTAATCAGTAGCAAATTGCTGTTGCAGATGAGGAATAAAACAGTTCGGGACACGAGCCATGCATCCATCCATAAATGTTCTGTACCGCTTATCCTACACAGGGTTGTGGGGAGCTTGGAGACAATCCTAGGGGACTTGGGGCATGAGGCAGGGGACGCCCTGGACAAGGTGTCATCCCATCGCAGGGCAAAATCACACACACACACACACACACACACACACACACACACACACACAATCAGGAAATGCCAATCAGCCTACAACTCATGTCTTTGGACTGGGAGAGGAAACCCGAGTACCCGGAGCAAACCCTTGAAGCACAGGGAGAACCTGAGCAACCTCTGCATACACAGGGTGGAGGTGGGAATCGAACCCCAAACCCTGGAGGAGACACATGTGCTAGCCACCGTACTCGGAACATGATATGGTAAAATAATCAATTTAGAGGTGGAATCAGACTACCCCTTTGTTGATTATTTTCCGATAATATTGTCTGTTCAGTATTGTAGTCTACCTAGGCTGACTCCTCCCAAACTTATCACAGGGTGTACTGATCTTTTGATGCGTCTGTCTACAAAAATATCCACCGGTTGTATAATAAGCGATTAGTGACACATACCTACTCCCAGCTTGTGAGTGTGTTTCTCACCTTACTACAGTCCGTGTGTGTATCTGATCTATAGCCGATGGCACCGCAGCTCAGGGGTCTTCCATTGAGGTGAGCAGGAGCAACATGGGCAAGTTTGGGTGAGCGCTCCACTCCTGCTCTGCTCTCTGACAGGTGACTGGTATCTTTTGGGCTCCAGGCCTCTGAGGGCAGCGGCAAGTCCCGGGGAAGCCCGGAGGAGGAGGAAGGCACTGCCAGCCAAGCGGCTCTGCTCTCAGGAGGGATGGGAGGAGGGCGTTCAGGAGGAGGTGGTGGAGGAGGGTCTCTCTGAGGAGGTGGAGGAGCCGGTAGCGGCTTGTCCTGCTTCCTGGACGCGCCTGGTGAGCCCTGGACGAAGAGCATAGTAGAACGACATTAAAATTTGTGTTGTAACATAATGACATTCATTCATTTAGAAACCACCACATACACACACACCTTCGGTGAGCCGGTGGGGCTGGCGGCAGGTGAGCGGATCACGCCCTTCTGGATGAGGTCAAGACGGGGTGGAACTGGAGGCAGACCCAGATGCTGAACACCTGTATGGTCGGCTACAGGTTTCCTGCGCTGGCTTACAGGAGAAGAGCTGGGAGACATAATGGGGGAGTTCTGGAGCTCGGTACACTAGAGAGGGTAAACGAGAGACAGTGAAACAAAATGAGCAAGAGAAAGAGAAACAAAAGGAGCATAAGGGGGAGAAACAAAAAGAGAAAGATACTTTAATGACCACATAAGGAAAACCTCATGATTATTACAGCCAAAGCACAGTAATAATGGTAGAAGTACAAAGAAGAATTCATCAACAATTATAGAATAATCATAAAATGCCTTTTTTTATTTTGACCACTCCATTTTACAGTATCCTGTCCATAAATATGAGAGAGACTCAATAAAAAAAAGTGTCTAGTATATTTAGCTACATGAATATAGTCACAGGTCAACCTGCTCTTTACACTGCTAACAGAAATAAGAATTGACTCGATAAAGCTGAGCAGGGTTCCATGTGTCTGCAAGGAAGCCAAGGCAGATTTCTTTCTCCTTTAAAAGTGGCTGACATTTATACCAGTGAAAAACATAATGTCCTCTATGGAGCGGATCTATGCGCTACAGCAGACAGCTTTCAGAGCTGCTCACCGGGCCTAAGTGAAAGATTTGTTTGAAGTGGAGCATGCGAGAAAGACGGAGAAAAAGGACCGGATCTGTAATGAGCACAGCGAAGGACTTCAATCCTAGACATGTTTTAAAAAAAAAAAACACGAGTAAGAGGTATGAAAGATGGAATAATAAGGATATAAGTGTCTGTTTCTACACTGAGAAACTCGGCACGTCTTGCATTAAACCTTTGTGGGATATCCAGACTAAGCGCAAACTTGCACCAAGTAAACCTGGGATTCTTCACTTTTGCTGTACTACTAGATTTAAACAGTACTGCTGAATTCCCCAAATATGATCGGTCAGAAAGTCTTGATTAATTTTCTATCACAGCAGGACTCTGTACAGTAACTGTAGCTCTGACTGCAAGGCAAATCACAGGTTTGTGTTAACGTGCTCATTCATACACGTTATTTCTACAGTAACGGCTCATTCACAGGGACTTGTACGGGCGGATGCTCTACGTAATCTAAGGCTAATAAACATTTAAGAAAGTGTTCTGTTATTTAGCAAAGAAAAATGCATCATTGTTGATACGGTGAAGCATTTATGGAAGGAGTGTGCAGTGTCCTTCGACGTTGTGCTTTCCGGTTTCTCTGCGCTGCTACAAGCTTCTGTTATTATTTTGTTTTTCTAAAACGTTAACACGATCGTTGATTTTCGTGACGCTTTCTGTAAGAAGACATTCATTTAACATTAGTGGAAGGAGTCGCCAGTGTCAGCACTTCCAAAAGTTTGCACACCCCTTGCAGAGCCTGCTAAATCTTAATACTGTTAACTAAATAAGCGGGATCATAAAAATCCCATGTTGTTGTTTATTTAGTTCTGTCCTGAATAAGCTATTTCACATAACAGATGTTTACATATAGTCCACAAGACAAAATAATAGATGGATTTATAAAAATGACCCCCTTCAAAAGTTTACATACACTTGATTATTAATACTGTGTGTCGTTACCTGGATGATCCACGACTGTGTTTATGTTTTGTGATAGTTGTTCATGAGTCCCTTGTTAGTCCTGAGCAGTTAAACTGCCCACTGTTCTTCAGATAAATCCTCCAGATCTTGTACATTCTTTACTTTTCCAGCATATTCTGCGTATTTGACCCGTTTCCAACAGTCACTATATGATGTTGAGATCCATCTTTTCACACTGAGGACAACCGAGGGACTCGTACACGACTATTACAAAAGGTCCAAACATTCACTGATTCTCAAGAAGGCAACACGATACATTAAGAGCCGGGGGGTGTAAACTTTTGAACAGGATGATCGGTATAAATTGTTAGTCTCTTGTCTTCTGGGAGACATGTAACTATCTTATTTAGCGTCTGAAGGATAGTACTTAATCTACTGTTTGTGTCGGGGTTTGGGGGGGAACAGTAAAGAATGACTGCTTATCTATAAGCGATAATAGGAATTAACATGCCTTGCAGACACTCTACACCATGTAGAGTTCATTAATACATTTTATAAATTGTAATTGTTGGAAAATTGCTGTTGTATAAAAGGAATGCACCAAACAAACAAAAAAGAAATCAAATAAAACTCTGTATCTGGATTTATGATAACATCACACCCCATCCTGTTTTAGAAAACCAGACTATAGTATGACTCATTGGGGCATTTACCTTCCTGATATTGGTCAGGCCGTTCATCACTAAAGAATCGTCTCGGTCATCGTCGTCGTCTAAATCCAGCATGGGCGAGTTAAACTGCTCCAGAAAGAAGCACTTGGCGCCTTCGTTCCTGGGGTCAAACGGGTCCACGATAATTGGCTCTGTGCCCTTGATCTCACAGCGACAGAATGGACAGCCCTGACCATCTGACTCCTGCAGGAGGGAGGAATGTTACAAATTAACTCGAAAAAGAACAACACACACACACACACACACACACACACACACAATTCCAATACAAATCAAAGTGCCTTAAATAGACTGCAACTCTTTTAGCAGAAACAGACGCAGGCACACACTGACGCATGGACACAATCACATACGAACTCAAGCACCTATGGTGAAGCCTGTCCCAGCAGCTCAAGCTTGCTTATTTTCCTAAAGCTGTAAACAGGGCCCTGCTGTGGAAACAGTCCAACTACATGAGGAAGTGCTTTGCTTGCTGAATCGGAGGCGACAAGAGCAGCAATCGCCACCAGCTGCACAACACATGCTCTTGTTCAGCCCTGATCCACGAGCTCGGGCACCTTAGAACTCCTTTTCTTATTTTAAACCACACTTTGCGCACCGATTCAGTACCTTACTACTCTTTGAAACACGCCCTTGCGGCATGGATCGGACATTAACGAAAAGGGATTAATCATCTCGAGGGCTTCCATGCCTAGTGACAGATTGCACATGGCAGGAAAAACAGAACATTCATCTTTCATTTCCTCTACTTAAACTTGCCGAATCAAAGAGTGTCAATATTTACAAGAACAAAAGACGATTATGGAGGCCATCTGGACGGGGACTTTGCACGACACATCAAAGCGCCGGTTGAAAGCTAATACTAATTAGAATTGCGGGAAGAGAGAATGAGAGCGCACCGTCATTAAATGCTATTAAAGCTGCTCAGAACGAGGGGGGGAAATGCCTTAATACAGGGGGTCTCTTAAAGAGCGGTTTCGAGGAGCCCGAGAAGCCAGGGGTCTGTGATTTTATTTATTTTTTTCCTTTGGGAAATTGTACTTGGAAATCACAACCCACCATTTTCAACACTTTCACAGTTCTGACCGAGTTAGTTATTAGCCTAATCATAATAATCTAACAAACAATTTCAACTTGAACCTATTATATTCTGACAGCAGAAGGTACACGAAGAAAAAGCTCTTGCTCCAACACATAGCCAGAATATTATTGCACTGTATATACTTAAATGATGTGTTTAATATTTCAATAGTTGGATTAGGTTCATACAATAAATGTGCCCGAGAGTGACAGCAATAACTATAAAACGTCTGTGAAAGTTAACGGTAACTAACAGCAATGAACCCAGACAGAGGAGCAAATGCTGCAACACTGTGGAATCAGAATCAGATCAACAATGTAGTCATTTCTGGCTACACAAACTCAACCCACTTCTGCACCCGTCACACACACTATGGTGTGGGCCAGCTATATATAGGCTACTATACACCACTACTAACTGTCTGAAATAGGACTGCACAATAAGGACTAGCTGCTTGCTTTCTAGATAGGTTCTCTCCAGAAAACTGTTTCTTATAGAGCTGTACAGATGCTTTAGCAACAGCGTGGTGCACTCCATAAAGCCATATCTCAAGAGTCGTCTTTGAGTAATCGTAGAGATTAATATAAACACACATACATCCGATGATGTGCACACACGCACAGAAAATCTAACGCACATGCATGCGATCTGGCACATACTTTCCCTCAAATTTGTGGGTCATTCACTTCCCTGCTGTTTTATCATACACAAAGAAGGTCAGCAAAAGATGGGACATACTGTCCCCATTCCCAAGCAGTTGAGCTCTAGTAATACTCCAGCTAAACGAGATATATTCTAGGGTCACGACACAAAAAACATACACACACCTCTTCCCCAAGTGAGCAACGCACACGCACCCGGCTGTCCACATGATGTAAAAGAAAACGTGATTCATCAGACCCGCCCACTTTCTTCCATTGCTCCATGGTCCAGTTCTGATGCTCACATGCCCATCGGAGGTGTTTTCGGCGGTGGAGAGGGGTCAGCATGGGAACGCAGCCCCAGACTCGGTGTGCTGTGATACACATTAACTTTTTCAACAATTCGTGCTAAAGTAGTTCTTCTGTGGGATCGGACCAGATGGCCTAGCCTTTGCTCCCTGCGTGCATCAGTGAGATTTGTGTGCCCGTGGCACTGTCGTCGGCTCATCAGTTGTCCTTCCGTGGACCACTTTTGTTAGGTACTAACCACTGCCTATCCAGGAACACCCCACAAGACCTGCCATGATGGAGATGCTCTGACCCAGTCGTCTAGCCATCACAACTTGGCCCTTGTCAAAGTGGCTCAGGTCGAATTTTTTCTGCTTCCAACACATCAACTTTGAGAATTGACTGTTCACTTGCTGACTAATATATCCCACCCCTTGACAGGTGCCACTGTAACGATGATCTTCACTTCACCTGTGGGTGGTTTTAAAGTTATGGCTGATTGGTGGGTGTGTGTACTGTATATACGGTGGTGCATGAAAGAATTTTCTATATTTCCGCATAAATATGACCTAAAACATCAGATTTTCACAGAGGTCCTAAAAGTAGACAGAGAGAACCTGATTAAACAAATGAGACAAAAATATTCTACTTTATTTCTCGAGGAAACTCAACAACTCTTTTTCCGAGGTCCTCAGAAATCTTTGTTTGTGCCATGATATACGTAAACAAACATGTGTTGTGAAGATCAGACTTTGATAGATCCCTGTTCTTGAAATAAAACAGAGCGCTCACTCACACCTGATCGTCATTCCATTGATTGAAATCACCTGACACTAATTTCACCTTCAAATTAAACTGCCAATTCTAGAGGTTCACATACTTCTGCCACTATCAGATATGAAATATTGGATTGCTTTCCTCAGTAAATAAATGACCAAGTATAATATTTTTGTCTCATTTGTTTAACAAGGGTCTCTTTGACTACAGTATAGATGATGTTTTAGGTCATATTTATGCAGATATATAGAGGATTCGAACAAACTTTCAAGCACCACTGTATGTGCCAATGTATAACCTGAAGTCCCTTTAATTTCACAGCAGCAGTTTTCGGTATTCGCTTGTTTCCTGTTAAACAAATAAAACTAAGCCATACTTTACATTTATACTGACATTCAAATCCAAAGTTTTGAGTAAGCAAATTTTCGTACAGTGCACGAAATGTGTCGAAATTCCTGTTTGTTACAATTGTCCTTTATTGATGCAGTATATAAATGGAATCTAAAAAAGTATTCGTAGAAGTGAGAGTTGTGCAGTGCTGAAATGGCAGAACGTGTGGAATTATGTTGTGTTTTTCTGCCAGTAGATTAATCCCACAATGTGTCGCACATCCCCAACCGCCTTTCATTTCTGCTTTTGCAGTTCAGTGGAGCTTGACTTCAGAATACATGCTGACCTGCTGATATGATTCACCATGAACATCAAAACCCCAAAGTCAGAAAACGTAACCGTGGCTCGGATCAAGCTCTAGAGCTCCCCGTGACCTATAATACCGGCTCACAAAAACCATTCTCGCTTGGCTGAAATAGACAACTCTGAATGGAGGGCTGAGTGGATGTACCTGCCACGCCGTGAGACAGGAAGTGCACATCAGGTGGCCGCATGGCTCGATCTTCACGTCTTTATCATTCTCTGCGCAAATTTTGCACAGCTGAAAAGTGGAGCCCATCTCACAGTACAGCTCGTACTGCTCCTGCGGAGAAAAAGGGGTACAAAGATCACGTCAGACTAAAACCCATACACAGATGTTTGTATTTTGATGGCATGTGTGTGCAAACATGACCAGACCCAGCCAAATCTGTTCCTCACCTGCGTGACTTTAATATGGTCGTGTGGGGTGGGTTCACATAGGCCAGTCAGGTCCGGGTTATAACTTCGGCCGTCGGGAAACAGATAACTACAGAGGAACAGACACATTGAGGACGCTGCACGCGGAAAAAATGAACAAAATACACTCACCATGTATGTAGCAGCGTGTAGCACTCCTAACCCTGTGTGCGGATTGTTTTTTTATCCCTGCCAATTCACATTACAGTGACCACTCTCTTTAACTCTCTATCTGATCACAAAGGCCAGCTCCAGCCCGTCGAGTGAGAGAGGAGCAGTCACGCTGCATTAGCTACAGTTATACAGCCAATCAGCCAGGGCAGGCTTGAAAATCACACAATCAGACAAGGAGAAGGAGGCAGACGTGTCTGTTTTACCAACATGGACACCCATCTCTGAAAGCACCGATATGATGCTGTTCACCTCTGTGTACCTTGTGCTTTTCAAATATGTCATTATTAAGGCAGGAAACATGGTAATGGTTATTTTTGTTACAGTGGCAGCTTAATCACGCCAGCCTTTTAACAAAGTCTTATTAAAATCCTCACTCATAATGTAAATTCCCTTGAAATACTAATGACATCTTTTGAGTGGCCTAATTTATTAGTTTTAAATATTGCTATTTTAAAGATATATGCTGATGTTTCATTGATGTCCTCGCCTGCTACGAGCACTAATAGAGGCACACTGGCGAAGGAATCATGCTGCCCCATGTTTGGGGGAGGAGCAAGGTTGCCACGGTTGCAACCGAGATAGTTGAAATACTCACCAGCCACAAAGATCTTTTTTTTTTTTTTTAGCGAATAATAAGAATTAAACAGAATACATTTGTGCAAACAAAGGCAAAGCGAAAGTGAACACTGTGTCTATGATGTACAGAATCGTTTATTATTGTAAGATACAGTACATTGCAAAGACCGAGGCAGGACAACATGATTATGCAGTAGATAATGTCTAGAAATGCGTGTGCACCACCGTGATGTTCCCCCACGCAACGACAGAGAAAAGAAGAAAAGGCGTGTCTCCCATTTCCAGCGCTAAACTCTGTGGGGGAAAATTTCAGGTCTTTTGTATGACATATTTTGCTGAGACTTGGCAACCCTGGTTAATGATATTAGCTCTTCAGGAAGCATGCCCTCTGTGTCAAACATAGTTGAAAAAAGGTAATAAATAAATAAAAGTCAAATTAAAAAAAAAAACCCTCTTTGTGCTGGATTACTCTAAAAAGTCACTAGCTAGTATCCTATAGCATAAGTCAAACATGATAGTCTCACATCATCATTTGGTTTGAGGCTATGCCATTATTAACGTTGTTCTTCCCCACAAAAATCTACGGTCACGAGCCGCTGCTGTTTTGTTACCTAAATGTTCAACTAAAACGTGAGACTAAATCAATAAAGTCTGAGGCACAATCTGTGAAGCATACAATACCTAGCTCAACATAACAGACTGTTCATACAGATCTCATTGATGTAAAGAGTGTCCGAATATAGTCAGGAGCAAAGAGATGATCAGACAGACAGGACTGACAGTCAGCTATTGCTGAACCCGACAGTGACGCTTTCAACTGACATCAAAAGAAAAGACACCTGTTGGAAATCAGAGAGATTTCACAGAGATCCATGGGAACGATCAATCCAATACTACAGTTGTTGTCTATAGAACGTTTGAACCGTTATGAAAATGCAACGCACGCAGCTTTGCAGCCTTACGGCTCCAGGGTCCCTGGTTTGAGCCTGAGCTTGGGTTACTGTCTGTGTGAGTCCACAGATGAAAGTATGAATATGGCGCAAAATACAGAGCCATGTGAGTAGACTCATTAGCACCCGTCGTGTGAATTACAACACCAACATCGCTTTAGCAATTGCAATTGCAGGCAAATACAACCGAGAGAGAAGTATTAAATTTGTGCAAGCACAACTTAGTACTCTTTCATAACACAGTTGTTGGGTTTTTTTTCTTTTTGTACTTGGGCTTTATAATATTCTCTCTAGAGTGTTTTGTGTGTGTGTGTGTGTGTGTGATGCAGCACTTACAAGCCTTCCCGGCAGCCATCGATGAGTGCCTGGAAGAGCGGTTTGTTGTGGGGGATGGTCTGCAGGATGTTCCCATCACCAGTGACATAGCCGATGGCCCACTGGCCCAGGCGCGTGCAGCTCAGCCGAAAGATGTAACTACAGAGAGAGAGAGAGAGAGAGAGAGAGAGAGAGAGAGAGAGAGAGAGAGAGAGAGAGAGAGGAGCCAATTTATTCCTCTGATACAGAACTGATTTCTACTATGGTAATGTTACAATAGTTTATTAATGATAAGTACATTGCGTATTCATGTCAACTTGTTAAACAAGGAAGGAATAAAACATGACAGGGTTAAGGAATAAAACAAGACCAGGTTCCCAACTCTGGTCCTGTCCTGTGCGGTTAAGGCTCTGGGTTACTGATCGGAAGGCCAAGCTGCCACTGTTGGGCCCTTGGGCAAGGCCCTTAACACTCTCTACTCCAGAGGCACTGTATAATGGCTGACCCTGCACTCTGACCCCAACTACCTAACATGCTGGGGTATGCGAATAAAAGAATTTAATTGTGCATATGTATGTGTGATCAATAAAGACTCATAATAATAATATGTTCCATCTATCCCTCCATCTCTTTTCTGTACCGCTTATCCGACACAGGAGCTTGGAGCCTGTCAAAGGGAACTCAGAGCACAAGGCGGGGGACACCTTGGATGGGGTGCCAACCCACTGCAGGACACAATTGCACACACACAGACACACACACACACTATGGACAATTTGGAAATGCCAATACAATACATGTCTTTGGGCTGGGGGAGGAAACCAGAGGACCCGGAGGAAACCCCTAAAGCACAAGGAGAACGTGGAAACTCGTCACACACAGGATGGAGCGGAAATCAAACCGAAGCCTGGAGGTGCGGGGCAAACGTGCTAACCACGGTTATAGATTTTATTTTGTTAAAAACCACCTCCACGTTTTTAAAAACTGTTTCTGATCAGCCTGTGAATGAGTAGTTACGGCCAGCGCTACTGTCAGAGTTGTGCTTTTACAGAAAATTTATCAACACCTTCTGACCGGTCAGATCTGAGAATTCAGCGACTCTCTAGTATAATGTCCGTTAAGGGAACTTTCATGTAAAGCTTTGTTTTTCAGTTGTACTCAAAAATCAATTCACCTCTAAGTGTATGGCAAGGGAGTAAACAAGTACTTAAACAAATAGTTTCCCTGATGTCAAGCAAGGAAATCACTTTTAAAGACGTAACATCTCAAATTTACCATTATTATTAAAAGTCCTGACTGCAGGTGAAAGCGAATACATATGCAATTCCACGTTTTTATAGCGTATACATGTAAATGAAATCAGTCCTGTACAAAATAAATGCATGAGTAGGGGTATATTTTTTTTTTATATAAGACAAGCAAAACTCTGTCAATTTGTAGTATTATGCGGTGAAAAACTGCAAATTGAGGGAAAATGGATTGTGCCTCTTAGCTCTGAGCTATTTAAAGACTCCTCTCAATCACCTAGCAACAAACACTTCAGATTTCACCATGCTGAACACAGAGGCATGTGAGGGGACATCATGCCATGGCTGAGCCATTCAGAGGAATGAAACACTCTATCGATGACAGAAAATGTCTTAATTCAAAAGAACAGGGTCAAAATGAGGAACAATAACAGCACGTGCTTGGCAAATCAAGGCAAGTCTCCAGCAGCAGACATGTCACAGGGCTAAATCCATAGACCAACAATGAATCAGAGTGAAATAATAGCACTTGTGGGTTTTAAGTGCTTCATATAAACAGTGGCATGTACGTTTACGGTCATGAAATGAAAAAGGTTTTCAGTTACAACTCTCAAAACACACACACTGCAAGGAATCTTTTATACTCGCACGTCTACATGCGGTCAATTACACACACTCACACACACACACCCTACACAACACATTCATTCAGGTAAATATCCAATATTGTGGTAGCAGTGCAATGCATAAATCATGCCGATACAAAACCAATGCTTCAGTTAATGTTTACATGCATGAGAATGTGGAAAAAACTGATCACAGTCACTTTGAACATGGCATGGTTACCAGTACCGGGCGGGCTGGTTTGAGTATTTGCAGAAACTGCTGATGTTCTGGGATTTTCACACACAACAGTCTCTAGAGTGTACACAGAAGGGTGCAGAAAACAAAAAGCATCCTATAAGTAGCAGTTCTATAGGATGCAGGAAGGCCTTGTTGCTGAGAGAAGTCAGGGGAGAATGATCGGGCCGGTTCAAGCTTCCAGGAAGTCGGCGGTAACGCAAAACATCCACTCTTTACTGAGCAGAAAAGCATCTCAAAAAGCACCTTGAGGAAAACGGGCTACAACAGCGGAGGTCTCCACTCCTGTCGGCTGTCCGGTTTCGGCGGGCATGAAAACGGACAACAGATAATGATCTCGTAAAAGACTCCATTATTATAGCAATTGAATTAGCTTGTTATAGTCAAATTTTGCCATGTGCTTTTGAAAATGTCTTGTGATAAGTTTATAGTGTTCTAGGACTTATAAGTTTATAGGTCTAACCAGAGACCCAAAGTTATGTCCAAAATCAGACCAAAGCAGCTCCATATTGTTCGTCATTAATGCAATAAATGATGTGTTTAAGTAGCTACATGACACACAGGTCATATTCTTGACTCGGATATGTTCAAACGTTTCTAAATCTTTACATGTTGATCGTCCGACAACACTCGGGACATCATCAAACTTGGACTGGCTCTCGGAAAACGACGCTGACAGGAGACATGTCTATGCTCAGCCAAAGCTAAGGACCAACCCCTTGTTTGAAGCAGGAGATCTAGTGCAGCCTGAATGAATGGCCTACGTGACAATAACCTCAGTGTGGTTTTCTTTCCTATAACAAAATGGCCTAATCCATTTGTTTATCCATGCAGTCTGTCTGCCATGTCGGTGTAATAAACAGCTGTCACCAACAATGGCTGGCAAAAGAGAAAACTGGGAAACTGACATGTAGGCTGTAATCTAATTCATTCACCCTAACAAACACTTGAACTCAAACTGGTCTGTGCAACACAAATACAGGAACAGGAACACTCGGCGCAATCCCTGCGTCCGAATCGGCATACTGTCTGCACTAAATAGTGCTCGAGATGAGAATTAATGTGTCCCATGAGGTAGTATTTTGAAATGAGTGTCCCAGAAGGTACCCGGGTGGTCTACTATATCCGGTAGATTCTCCAAGTGTGGATCCGTGGACACTTTTTCAGCTCATTGTTTCCGTTTGCTTTGCCGGAATCAAGAACACATTTTAGAGACGTGTAAATGAACTATGGGAAAAAATAAAAGGCATACTCTCTCGCAGGGGGAGTGAGAAAGTCCTCCCACCCAGAGAGCACGTCCAACTCCCTCGGATCCGGGCGTCGGATGGCTGTGGTGTCTTCGAGTCAAGAATCGAATAGACGGAACACTTTTCACTCGGGTGCCCCAAGACGTTCTCACTTCTAAGATGGCTAGTCTCGTTCAGCCTCGTTTATCAATTTCCTAGCCAATCCCTGTGTCCCAAGTCACATAATTATACTACGTACTAAACGTATGTACTCTTTTTGTGAAGGAAAAGTACATGCTTTTGAGTGTGTACAGTAGTAAGAGTATGCAAGTACTGGGACCTTACATACTAACATGTCATCATGATGTCTAATTACACACACAGTCACCGTCAACAAACTCCTCTCGGCATTTCAGCTTTTCTTCATTCGTTATTCCGTATATAATTTATACGGAATAGTTTATCATTCCTTTATCATCCAATCGCGACTTCGAATCCACAAGATACCACAGCCGAGCAAGGTCAGGAGCCGAGGGAGTGAAATTGGACATGCTCTCTGAGTGGGAGGACGGGCATACTCTCTCACTCCCCTGTCAAACACAGACACACTAGCAAACCATGGGTGTCGATCACGGATGAGCAGCAGTTGAAAGACGCACTTGGCTGGCTTCACGGGTCTCGGAGGAAGCATGTGTTAGTCTGTTGTATGATCGGGGAGAGCTGGCTGGTGGGAGGGAATTGGCAGAAAGTCTCAAAGGGTTCAGAAAAAAAGATCCGGCAATGTCTTAAGCAACGACAGATTCTTTAACAATTCCCTTCACATTGGTTATAACGTCTGAACAGCACTCGACTCTTAACTCTCTTCATGGTACGGCATTACTGACAGCTAAGGTCAGCGCGTCTGCTTGAATTAAACCCTCTTGCACCTACCTTCTTGTTGAGATTTGTTTAGGCAGGAAAGAACGCATGAATCACACTTAAGCACGGACCAAAACAACTGCTTTGTCAGAATCTGTGAGGTGGTCTCGGTCCAAATGAAGCACAGTGCAGTAAAAACATACTGTAACTTGGCCCTGATTCAATCTAACTACAGATAGTGAACCAAACATAATGTGTATTCATGGTGGTGGGAGGTATATTTCTAAGATTCAAGCTGTTAAACTGACACACGAGGAGCAAACTGAGCTAGAAGATAGAGCTGGAGTGCTGCAACAATATCTTTTTGTCACCCTTTAAAAAAAAAGAAATGAAATGCTGGATTTAACCAGCTAAAATCACTTGATTCAGTTATTGTGTTCTTTGTGCTTAGTAGAAAGTGGAACAAATCCAGTCTGTGGGCTGTAGATAAAGAATTGCTTTAAATGCACAGTTCTGACATTGTTACCCTGAAACAAAATAGAATCGAGTCATAGCGTGCACGCCTATAACCAAACGCTCATACTTTTCATTTGCCCTGTGCCTTTCGTAAGCGCTCTCGTATAACCTAGGGCACGGTAACTGTAAAGTCTATGGAGAATTCGCTCTCTCGTTATTATGTTGTTGAAAACGATGAGTTTATTTCAGCAGCTTGTTTCCATTCCATCAAGTGTAGCCTCCAGAGTTTGGCCTATTCTCTGGCACATGACTTAGTTATACGCTGTGTCTATCAGGCTCTCTGTTATTTATATAGCAGTTTGGTTTGTTCAGCGTATAAACCAATCTAATCCTGTTTACACTGTTTAACGATTCGAATTCACTATTACACGACAAATTGTTACACACAGGCTTAATAAGAGGCGGAGCGTCGCCTCGACGTTCAGTCTGATGTGCCGTGGTGTTACGCCACAGGAGGTTTCGGAATAATTCGATTAGCGCTTATGTGCCACGCTTTAATCTTGTCTGCTGCTTTTTAACCTTCGGGTTTTATTTTCACTCCTCGTTGACTTTCTTCGCATGTTCCGCTCGAGCTGAGCCTGCCTCTGTTCCATCTGTGCAGAGAAAGCTCCGAGCTAATAACATCATCTACGCACCACGCACCGCGCCTTATACGCCGCACGTTTCTCTATCGTCTTCATTTTATCTCGTTATGTGCGTGCTCCTTTTGCTTGAATCACTTCGAATTTGAACGAGGTTTCGCTGAAACAATAGGGCGCGGACCATGCAGACGGAGACATACGGAAATGTCCCATTAAACAAGACTGTGTATTCTTTCGCGCGAGTCAATAAGCGATGAGTCTGAATAGAAACAGAATCCCGAATGGGTACACGAGTATGTTTGCACTGCTCTATAATCTATAATTCAGTTTATTGAGATGCGTATTGTTCTTCCGAGCATTACAAGTGTCTTGGTACTGGGACAGACAGAGAAAGAGAAACAATAGACAAATGAACAGTCATTATCTCTCTCTATACACTGTGTAGGCTACAATGGTTTTGGTTTAATTAAATGGGCTGAGAGGTATTGCACTGTGGACAGCAGGAGACCTGAAGCTTCAGGAGGTAGGAGGAGATCTAAAATCTGGGACCAACAACTCAGGCTAATAAGCCCATTCCCTAAAGCCTGCTTCTGAGAACGGGCAGAAAGGAGTTTCTGGATGACTGGGACGTTAGCAGAGTGTTAGCTCTATGAAGACTGTCTATCGAACAAGTATGTGGGGAAGTAAACTGTGAGTTGAAATGGGTAGGAGGGGTCTGTTCAAATCAGTCTGCAGGGAGCATTGATGAAGATGATAGTGTCTAGAATTGCATCATATCGGTGATGTTGAACAGGGTATTTTAAAGGCAGCAGATTATCCGAATGAAAATTTTTTTTGATGTGGCCGAATTGCAGCCCAAAAAGATGTCAAATCAAGTTTCTGATTATGACCATGTTTACATGGACTGCAATAATCTAATTATTGACCTTATTCTGAATAAGACAATATTTATAAGATAATATTGTGATTAAGGTGTTTACATGAGTCGTGTTTAGAATATTCCTTTCATGTTCAGGTTTTACGTTATAGAACATGGATTGATTAACAGCACACGTCATTACGTCTCCACGCCACGCCGTCCGACATTCCCTCCAGAATTTCACGTATCAGCGTACAGTTCGTCTTCGTTATGGTACCGTATACAGTTTTGGGGGTTTTATTTGATATTTTCCAAACGCTTCAAGTGGATTTAATTATTTATCATGCTGTACGTGCAAACAGACGACTGCTTGAAGCCGTGGGCTGCGTCTGAAACCTCATACTTACCTACTATATAGTAACCGAAATACATGTGCTTCTCCTACTATATAGTAGGCGAGTACGCGGTTTAGGACGCAGCCGTGCTCTATTGTCTGCCGTCAAACGGTTGAGCACTGCCGTGTGTGTGTGTGTGTGTGTCCGGTCACAAAATGCGGTGAAACTGCCACACGACGTTAATAACAATATTTGAGGTGTGTACGTGTCTATAATGCACTTCAATAATGTGACTAAAATACGCATACGCCACATGCCTTAATTCAATTTGTGTTTACTTCGAGTATGACTTTAGTCGGATTAAGGTCATCAATAATTGCTGTTTACATGCTAGTTTCTTAATCTGAACATCATCTTAATCGGGTCAATATCGGATTATTGTAAACGTACTGTATAACACACTGACACCGCAACTTTAAGAAGCCATATATGTATGTATATATAATTTCACTATAAGCTGCCTTCCTGTGATTTTCTCCTTTTACACTTTCAGAGGTAGGAAGCTGTTAAAATTCAACTTTGCTCCTGGTTGAGATTCATCTGAACATAGCAACATATTCCCGTTAGTACATTTCAGAACTGCGTACAGTAGAAACTGACTTCACTCCCGTAGAAAACTTTATCTGGATTATCTGGAACAGCAGGTGAGGCAGTGAAATCTTTACCTGACAGCTGGTGGAGGCATAACTACGTATTAGAAAAGCAGGGACTATTCATAGATTATAAATGTGCACTGTGAAACGATGGCGTGTGTTCCAACATGACATGCCTTACTCCAACTTCACAGACTCTCAGCGGCCCTTCACTGCTGTCTCACTCAGTGGCGGTACGCTAACAGTCTGCTGTCCAAAAAGCTGAATTCGTCTCATCTTTAGCGTCCCTTCACTCGCTCTACTTCCTTTTATTCCAACATATTTGGTGACACTGGTTTCTCTGTCATCGGTCTATACTTCCTCTAATACTCCATGAAAAACTGTCAGGAGCAGAGGCTCATCTCAACATCTCATTCTTTGAATTTCATGCTGGAAATCTCGTTATCGCTGTAATCCATCACTCTCCTGACTCCCTCAGAAACCTCAAATAAGAACTGGACATCCTCCTGAGTCTCTTCTCTTCTGATAGACACACACAGACACAAAGATAGACATGGACAGACACAGAGACAGAAACATAAACAGGCACAGAAACAGAGACACACAAACAAACCCACACAGACGGAGACACAGAGACAGACAGACAGACAGGCACAGAGAGACAGAAAGACATAGATGCTGAGCTAGACACACAAAGCCACACAGACAGCCACGAATACAGACGCACGCAGAGACAGAGACGCGCGCACACAAACACACAAACACAGTCACAAATACAGAGACGCACACACACAGAAACGGAGACATGCACGCACACACACACACACACAGAAACAGAGACACACACGTACACAGAGATGGTCACAAATACAGAGAAAATACAGAGACACGCACATAGACAGAGCCACACAAAGACACACAGAGACACACAGACAGACACACACAGAGAGTCACAAATACAGAGATGCACACAGAGACAGAGGCACACACAGAGACAGAGATGGTCACAAATACAGAGAAAATACAGAGACAGAAACACATACACACGCAGACAGACACACAAAGAAAATGGAGACAGACACAGACAGAGACAGACACACAGGCAGACACACGCGCGGACAGAGACAGACACACAGGCAGAGACAGACACACGGACAGAGACAGACACACGGACAGAGACAGACACACGGACAGAGACACACGCGCGGACAGAGACACACGCGCGGACAGAGACACACGCGCGGACAGAGACACACGCGCGGACAGAGACACACGCGCGGACAGAGACAGACACACAGGCAGAGACACACACACGGACAGAGACAGACACACGGACAGAGACAGACACACAGGCAGAGACACACGCGGACAGAGACAGACACACAGGCAGAGACACACACACGGACAGAGACAGACACACAGGCAGAGACACGCACGCAGACAGAGACAGACACACAGGCAGAGACACACGCGGACAGAGACAGACACACGGGCAGAGACACACGCGGACAGAGACAGACACACGGGCAGAGACACACACACGGACAGAGACAGACACACGGGCAGAGACAGACACACGGGCAGAGACAGACACACGGGCAGAGACAGACACACGGGCAGAGACAGACACACGGGCAGAGACAGACACACGGGCAGAGACAGACACACGGGCAGAGACAGACACACGGGCAGAGACAGACACACAGGCAGAGACACACACACGGACAGAGACAGACACACGGACAGAGACAGACACACGGACAGAGACAGACACACGGACAGAGACAGACACACGGACAGAGACAGACACACGGACAGAGACAGACACACGGACAGAGACACACACGCGGACAGAGACAGACACACAGCTGCTGTTGTTCTTCAGTAGTTCGGTATATGCATGTAGCGAATGAAAAACAGTTCAGCATGACCACCTGCTGTCTTCCATTTTCTTCTGTTTGTTTTTCTCATCCAAGCGCACATCCAACAGCAGTTGCCTCCACCGTTACCCCCCAGTCTTTTTCTTTTACTGCTCAGTTATTAACCGCCTCCATGTCCGTGTTCACACGCAGACACGGGTCTCCTGTGTATAAAAATCCAGTTCTGACTACCTCAATGAAGAAATGCTCCAGTGTAGTTGAACCTCATCTACATCCACAGTAGTGTGCGTGTTTGCGCGAGAGAGAGAAATTAGCACAGATTAACAAAAAAAATTCAAAAGCCCAGTACTGAGAAAAGTGAAGGACACTTGTTGAGGCGGTCAATAGCGGTTATAAGAAACATCATTTCATAGAACGCTTTCATGAATATTCATTTTCAGACAAAAGTAGTATTAATTTAAGTCATTCTTGAGACCACCCCAGTATTTGAATGTGGCATAAAACGACAAAGGCGGCTTTAACATTCCAAGACATTCCTTCGTGTCTGTTTCATTCTAGGACCTTTACAGTAATAGTTTTTGCAACTAAATTTGCGTGAAAATAAATAAACAAATAAATGTTTTGTGGAAAAGTTCCACGTTTTAGACTTGCATTGTAAGCGCGTTTCAGCATTGTTTGTCATTCAGTTCAGGGAAACATGTTGAAATTATTGTCTGTGGTAAACGTATACACTACAGATGCGGGGGATATAGAATAGGCTGAGAAACGCTGGCGTATTCCTTATACACTACTGAAGCTCGTACTGTTTGTCTGTAGCCCTGACCTCAAACTCGTAGAGGAGAGGGGAGGGGAGGGGAGAAGAGGAGAGGAGAAGAGAGGATCTGTTTCTGTTCATCTCTTCACCCCCTGTAATTAGCTAACGGCTCTGCCCAGCCCTCTCGCTCAGCAGCCGTCTGCCAGAGAGAATGAAAAAACAGCTGCTTGAGCAGCATGCTACACAGCAGATGGCACATCGATTACAGCTTCCAACTTTAACACACACACACACGGTTACTTCCCCATAGATCCTCCCCCAACCCATAGAGACTAAGTACTAGCATTGTTCCTATGTTGGCAGTGTTGGTCCAGTGGTTAAAGGCTCTGGGTAACTGATCAGAAGGCCAGGAGATCAAGCCCCAGCACTGTCAAGCTATCACTGTTGGGCCCTTGGGCAACGGCCTTAACGCTCAATTGCTCAGTTGTATAATATGAGATGAATGTAAGTCGCTCTGGATAAGGGCGTCTGACAAAATGCCGTACATGTAAATGTATAAATGTATGTCTAGTCATGAATGTGCAGTGTTCTTTTAGGTCTCCACTGCTCTCACAATTCTGATTCCTCATCACAAGCCTGATGAATCCACCCCTGTTGAGCCGGAACAATGCTGAAGTACCGAGCCGTATCGAGAGGAACACTTAGAAGCGTGATGGAAAGCGTAGAGCTGGTCGTACCTGCCCGGCTTGTTGATGTACTTTTGCAGTCGCGCCTTCACCTCGTCGTATGTCAGGAACGCCATGTAGCCTGGGTGAGTCACAGCCAAGAAGTTCCAGTTCCTCAGAATTGATCCCCAGGGCTGCAAAGAGAGAGGAACAGAGAAGAAAAAAAAAAACGTAAGCAGAGAGACGGAGGCGTCTGGCTAAGCAGAGTCTGCTATTTTACACGGTGCTGGGAATCTGATGCCGAGTGACGAAGGAGTCGCCCAAGGTCATGCGAGCAGGGCAAAATATTCATTCAGAATTTCAGAACCGTTCATCAATGGGGGAGGCGGATTTGGGTTGTTAAGGCTCGCAGTAATGATCAGTCAGCACCACAGTCTCCTTAAACAGAACTCACATAATGACTACTGTTCCTTGCCACAGATCTCCGACAGTGCTGGCTCATCATATCAACTCTGTTCAGTGTCCTGCTGCCTGCTGATCAATAAGGAACCACGGATCATTTATAAAAAAAAAAAAATAAAAATAAAAAAAGCCACCATTCATTTAAAGAGCCTCAAACCAGACTACTGTATCTTTCTCCTCCAAGCTATAATTTACATTTGACCTTAAGTGGAACGGAGCTAAGGCCAAGGAGAAGCGGAAAAACGTAGTCATTCTGAAGCTGGTTGAAGTGCGGTTGAGTCTAGGCCTGTGCAATAAAATAAATAAAAATCATATTTCCATACTATTGGTTTTATAACTAACAAAATACTCATTTAAAGACAACAGAAAAAGGAATTAGAACCTTTCGGAGAAGGGTGTGGCGAGTGTGAAAATGACATCACATTATTGTGTAATGTTACTTTTCCCTGTCTGTGAAATCGGAAAACATTTCGAGGCGGCTTTTCATTGATGCGCATGGATTCTGCTGAATACTGTATGAGCGGGTTTGGTTTCACTAATGTTTCACGTCTACTAAAATAAACGATTTAACATCACATTTTAACCTGCGAGTAACAATTAAGTTGAGTGGTGTCATGACAATGATACTGATGACAACAGCAATATTCTCAGCAAATTGTATTGTGCGTGTGTGTGTGGAAGTTATTGCAATATTGATGTCATAGCTCGTATTTGTTTGCTTGAGCTGTGAAGTCTACCAGGATCTGTGACTGGGTAGAGCCGAGGTCATGTGAGGAAACAGAAACAGGTAGAGAGCCCAGTGCGGGTGATGAGAGAAACCTCTGAGAAGCATGATGTGAGATTTGTAACGCAACGGAAAATCAATGCCATGTCTCAGAGACACCGTTTCTCTGCAGCGTCAATTTACAGGAATCTTCAGTAAAACGAGCTGAACTCTGACCACAACGTGTGGCTTGTCATTAACACACAGAGCCTAAAGCCCTGAGAGAGGGGGGGGGGCAGAGGGGGGGGGGGGGGGGAGAGAGACAGTGAGAGAGAGGGAGAGTGAGAACGAGTGAGAGAGAGGGAGAGAGAGAGGGGGAGGGAGGGAGAGAGAGAGAGAGAGAGAGAGAGAGAGAGGGGGAGAGAGAGAGAGACGGTGAGAGAGAGGGAGAGAGAGGGGGGAGAGAGAGAGACAGATAGAGAGAGAGAGAGAGAGAGAGAGAGAGAGACGGTGAGAGAGAGGGAGAGAGCGAGGGAGAGAGAGAGGGGGGGGAGAGTGAGACAGAGAGAGAGAGAGAGAAAGAGACAGTAAGAGAGAGAGGGGGAGAGAGAGAGAGAGTGAGAGAGAGAGAGAGAGAGAGAGAGAAAGAAAGAGAAAGAGACAGTGAGAGAGGGGGGGGGGGGGAGAGAGTGAGAGAGAGAGAGAGAGAGAGAGAGAGAGAGAGAGAGAAAGAGACAGTGAGAGAGAGGGGGGGAGAGAGAGAGTGAGAGAGAGAGGGGGGAGATAGAGGGGGAGAGAGAGTGAGAGAGAGAGAGAGAGAGAAAGAGACAGTGAGAGAGAGAGGGGGGAGAGAGAGAGAGAGAGAAAGAGACAGTGAGAGAGAGGGAGGGAGGGGGGGGGGGGAGTGAGTGAGAGAGAGAGAGACAGTGAGAGAGAGGGGGGAGAGAGAGAGAGAGAGAGGGGGAGAGAGAGAGTGAGAGAGGGGGGAGAGAGAGAGAGAGAGAGAGAGAGGGAGAAACTGATGCTTTCTGAGCAGAATTGGGTGCAATTCTGAACAGCTGAAATGAGTCGTTAGTAATTCTAGACTTTACTTCCTGTACTAATCTACGTAGGTTTGTAACAAAAATCCCCGCCTCTGGTCTTTATTGGCTACTCGCGAACACATGGAGCTGAAACTCGTTATGGTAGTGGGCGTTTCCTTTTTGAAATGCACTGACTGCGGTAGACCAATCACAACACACTGGGACATCTGACCAATCAGAGCAGAGTATGTTCTCTGAAAGGAGTTTAGAATGAATCCTTCAGAACGGATCATTTAACGAGTCGTTTGTGACACTGAGGGGAAAAAGGTAACGCTGCAGTTTTAAATGATGAGCACATTAAAAAGTGTTTTTGACCTTGGATGTATGTAAATCTATTGTAGGAGACCTTTAAAACAAAATTAGGCACGTTTCAAAACCATAATAGATGCACTTTAATGCTCTCGTTCTATCCTCTCTATAGTAACGGCATTTTTTGTAGTGTCAGGGTGCAGAGTTCTCGGTAAGGGGACATGTTATCGTGGGGGGAAAAAAAAAAAAAACAGAGGCTGGTGAGGGACCGAGTGTTTACAGGTGCTATAATGTAAATAACTTAGAAGAATTTGTTTCACAGGCATTTCACAACAAGACCTGTAACTCTGAATCCATTAAAAAGACGTGGAGCTCTTAAATAAATGACATTTTTTAATAGAAAACGTAGAAGAAAAAGAAAAGGAAAAAAAACGTCATGACGTGCTGTTATGGGAAAATAAGCTACTTCAGAGTGATACCGCATCACCCATCATTTACCATTTCCATACGACTTCGCGTCCCATCATTCTCAAGTACACGGGTAATCGACGCGACCTGTTTTTCTGTAAAGATGATTCATGTGTGTGTAACAGAGGGATTCCTCGCTAAGCCGCCCACAGCGGAGAGAGAAAGCGAGTGAGAGAGGGGGCGAGTGATAACCTCAGTGGTGCTCCCCACTTTTGGAGCTCTGCTTTCCCACATCACCCATATCCAGAGCAACCAGACTGTGGTCACTGACTCATACTGTGACACCCCGGGGTGCAGGGGGGGGGGATGGGGTTACATGTTATGATGGATTTTAAGTATCTGCAGCTTTCACAAGCGAGATAGCCCTTTTTTTTTTTTACTACTTTTTGTAATCCACCCCCATGGGGGACCTTAAGGGGAAGGAGAGTGACAAAAAAGGGGAGGAGATCCCTTAGTTTCACTTTCACTCTGACTGCAACTCTGCCACGAGCCTCTGACATTTCAACTGACATTTAAATATTACCCAGAAAATGATCTGCTCTTTGATATGAAAACATGATACAACGTGACCTCTGCATACGTTTTATTACCTACTATAAAAACGTTGGATGAGTCGGTGTCAAAGCGTGTTGGTTAAAGAAGAGTACCTGGAACAGACGTGTGAAAATGTCAAACTCAAAGACTGAGATGTAGTCGTTGCAGGTGAGGTCGATGGTGGACTTGAGGGCCATGGCCTCCAGGCCTGAGCTGATGGGATGCATCTCGTGAAGGCACTGGCGAAACACTTTCCATGGCACTATTGTCCTGCAGAACGTACACACACACACACGCAAACACTTGACATTTCACTGATAAACCAATCAGCATGACTTTACCTTTTCTAGCAAAAGTGCTGCTGTTCGAAAGCAACATCAGCGTGGTATTTTTAGGTCTGACATCCGCGTGACGCGGGCAGCCGTCAGAGAGCACACGACTGTCTTGACATTTTAATCGAGAAAATAAACTGGAGAACGGAAGTGCCACCATGAAAGTGAGAGAGAGAAGTAGAGACAAAACACATCTCTCCCACACACTGAACCGTCTCCCTTTGTGCACATGGATTCTGAGGTGTAGCACCTTACTTATGTGGCGTTTAGGCACGGGAACACACATCGCACACAACCAGGCAGTCAAAGTGTGAGACTACGGGTATGATACGTACACCGACCCGGACCTGTCGTGGTGAAGGAATAAAAGGTCAAAGCAACATCGTCCGATGCCGACAGAGAGGATGTGACCGTCCATACTAAATAATACTGCAGGCAGAACGGCCAAGATAACTCAGCATTTTTGGGGAAAGATAAGACAAAGACAAAGAAAGCCAAGTTCCTCAGGACACGCACACACACACACACACAGTTGCACACTATTGCAGCCATAGATAGTCATAGACTAGTGACTTACATATCACTAAATACAGAAACGAAAAATAGAAAATGCAAAGAAAAGAAAGGAAAATAAGAACGATCATCATCACCATCATCGTGTTTTCAGGATCTTTCGCATATCTAAAACATACAGGTTGAGGAATTTTATTCAGTAACACACGCCTGCTTTTAAAACTGGAAACAACTAATGCGTGAACTTATATATATATTAAAAAAAACTTATATATATATATTTTTTTTTTAATTAAAAGTCTTTTTTTTTTTTTTTTTTTTTAAATGTTTCATTATTGAGGAACCAAATCATTTGACATGACTGGCAGCCTGCATGTGGCTGTTGGAGCTCAGAAGGAAAAGGTTACGGTTTCTTTAAACTACTCCTAAATATTTATATATCCATCCATACATCTTCTATACCGCTTACTCCTTTTCAGAGTCACGGGGAACCTGGAGCCTACCCAGGGAGCATGGGGCACAAGGCGTGGTACACCCTGGACAGGGTGCCAATCCATCGCAGGGCACAATCACCTACACACTCACACACCCATTCATACACTACAGACACTTTAGACATGCCAATCAGCCTACCATGCATGTCTTTGGACTGGGGGAGGAAACCGGAGTACCCGGAGGAAACCCCCGCAGCACGGGGAGAACCTGCAAACTCCGCGCACACACAGGGCCTCGGTGGGAATCGAACCCCCGACGCTGGAGGTGTAAGGCCAACGTGCTAACCACTAATTATACATGACAGTAGTGTGATCACACTATTACTAGCTCTGAGGTATTTGCACTGATTTCAGTATTCGAGTAGAATAATAAAGAACACTATGCCTATACCGAACCCCAAACTTCATCTCGGGAACTCTGTTCCTACTCTTGGTTCCGTTTCTTTGCCGTCTTCATGTGGCTGGGGATGAGTCAAATGTCTCCACAAGATCCAATCTGTCAAGCACTCCTATCTTTATAACAAGCCCTGTAAAGAGACGAACACACACACTCTTTGAACCCCGCCCACCCTTTTATTGCATTGTCATCTTCACACTTAATTTTGATTAGCGGCCATTAAACACCTAACCCCCTCTCTGAACACATCCGAAGCCCATCGCTCACACGGTGCTTTGTGTTTTTAGAGTTTTAAACACTCTCACACACTCATCCCCTTAAGCACTTGGCCAACAGCCTTCCATTAACACCGGGCACCTCTAACCTACAAGCACAGAATTGCCCGTGTTCAGCAAAAGAACGCTGGCGGACCTCTCTCTCTCTCTCTCTCTCTCTCTGTGTGTGTGTCGCTGTCTCTTGATCTGTCTACGTCTCCGTCTCTCCCAGCGGAAATCATTTCCTCTGTTTTCGGGGAGGTGGTTGTGGAATAGGCCACAGTCAGCAGTACAGGCAGAAGTAGTGGAAGGATCTGAAAGTGCTGCATGTGAGGCTTGGAGCTCGCCATTTCCTTCAGACGCGCGTGCTGTTCTGCGAAAGGAGGCGATATGGAGCAAAGGTGAAGCACGAGAGATGTTTTGTAACCAGAGACGTGTTTAACTGGAAAATAAATTCCCCGGACCCTTGCAGTATGGATTTAATGCATGTAGAAAATAATCAGTCGCGGAACTTTATCCGATTGGCGTTGGCGTTATTTAGAGATGAACTCGGTTTGGATTAAACTTTTTGACCGGGTTTAAAAAAAAAAAAAAAAAAAAAAAAAAAAAACTAATAATAACTATAAAAGCTCAATAATAAATATAGCTTTGATAATGGTGGGTTGTGATTTCCATCACTGTAACTAAAGGGTTAGGGGTAGGGAAAACTGGGGACAGTGGTAGCTCAGTGGTTAAGACATTGGACTTCAAATCCCAGCACCACCAAGCCGTCACTGCTGGGCCCTTAACCCTCAACTGCTCAGCTGTATAAATGAGATATATGTAAGTCGCCCTGGATAAGGGCGTCTGCCAGATGCCATAAATGTAAAATGATGAGCTTGGGCCCTTGAGCAAGGCCCTTAACCCTCTCTGCTCCAGGGACGACCCTGCGCTCCGACCCCAACCTCCTTACATGCTACATACGTCCTTCACAAAACCCACTATGAGAACTACCTTATTTTAAAAAAAAAAAATTTGTAAACGTTGGGGAAAGTGAAAAGGCAGATGAAAGCGCAGTCATGTAGCACTTTTACACCCAGCACCCAGTATGTTTACATGGACAACAATAATCAGACATTAATCCGATTAAGACGATACTCTGATTAAGAAACAGCGATTACTGATTACTTTAATCCGGCTAAAGTCCTACTCAAAGTAAACGCTAATCAAATTAAGACATGTGGAGTATTTGTATTTCGGTCGCATTATTGGAGTGCATTACAGACATGTACACACCTTAAATCACGCTATTTTAATAGGGCTTTAATCGCTACGTGGAACATATCAATTTGATTTATTATAATAACTACAGCTAGCCATCGAAAGCAGTCTACCCGTTTTGATAGATGACCGCTATGAGCAGGAAGCTAGCATTGCACTCACTGGCGAGAACTGATTCTCTACTGAACAAAACCGAACTGCAATCTTCAGTAGCAGTCTCTAATAAACAGTTCCACTGAGCACGACAGAAAACCCAGGCTGGCACATCCACGTAAAACCAAACTGTGAGTAAAAAGCTCATCAGACTTTTCCTCACAACTTCCCTGCTTGTTGTACTGTTAGCGTTAGCATTCTGTGTGGAAACTGACTGCAGCTATGTTATGGGTTAAAAAGTCGACGAAGGATGAAGGACGCTCTGGTTTCGGATGACTATCTGTACCGTGCTTATATTTACAGCACGTAGCAGACGCTCTAACCCCCTGACCCGCGGAGGTGCTTTGTAGGCGCCATCAAAAACACATTCTCGTGCTAGTTCAAAATCAAGTCATGAGCTCGACGACGACGACGACATCGGGCTCGATCTGGACACCGCCAAGAGCTGTCAAATGCCGAGACAAGATTAAGAAAGGAAGGGGAGTCGGAAACGGTCCACGTCTCAAACGAGCGCGTGAAGGAGAAGCAGCTCTGTAATCAAATCGCTCAAGGCAGACTCGCGTGCTAAGAGGGGCTGTTTA